>NW_004797562.1:482091-484591 GCF_000002075.1 Aplysia californica | reverse complement strand
CCTGTAAGAAAAGTGTAAGAAAAAAAGGGGGGAAAAGTAAAGAACTTGTTGATTTTAGAAAAGAAAACTGCCCCTGCAGCAACTCAAAATTAAAGGCGAAAATGTCGAGCAAGTGCCAGATTATAAGTATTTGGTGTTTCAATAGACAACAAACTGAACTGGCGTATCCACACTTCTCTCCTGCGTTAAAAAATGAACAAAAGACTATTTTTAAAGGACGCTCATGTATCTTAAAATTGATAAAGCATTGATGTCTATATTCTATCCTTTAACCATAGAAAGAATGATCAATTTCTGTATAACACGTGGGCCGGGAACACAAGACAACAAGATAAAGAAAAAAATATATTATCGATTAATACGTAAAGCATGCAAAATTTCAACATCTACATTCCCCTACGAAAAGAGCCATACATACACATTCCCTTAATTGGATGATTTGTACATCACAGCTTGCACTAAAATAAATTAATTCCATCTTTTTCGACAATAAACATCCCTTGTTCCCTCAAAGAAAAACACCAGTCAGAAGCTAAAGACCTAAGGCTTCTGATCTTTAACAAAGAAAGAGACAGAAGGTCATTTTTATAATCATCCATCAAATTTCTTCCATCTTAACCATCTTGTTACAAGTATTTATATAACCTTAGAGCATGCATCAGAATAACTTTGAGTAACAGTCAGAATACTGAGTATGTATCTAGCCGTATAATAATATAACCGTAATATATAATAATAATAATGTTGGGTGGGGGGAGGGGGGGCGCGCGCGCACGCGCGTGTGTGTGTGGGTGGGTGAGTGTGTGTATACGTGGTGAAACACCAATTTAATGTGCCAGGGTCTAGACAATAAATACTATCTTATCTGATCTAATCTTATCTTATACTACACTTTTGTGAGGGGAAAAAATAACAAGGAGATAAGGATGGCCGTGGTCAAGAAAGGCTGCATAGTCCAAAGAGCTTGCAGAGGCCACACGCACTTGGAAAAAATTTTCCAAGTATTGCACAGCACTGAAGAGACACATGGCTTTACTCAGGAGAGAGGAAGAAATGGAGGTGGAGGAAGAAGAGGAGGAAGAGTAAAAAGAGCAGGAATAGGACCCAGATTTGAAAGACAGCTCAGCAGATGCCCCTGTTCTTTAAACTATTGCTGATGTAACAGTGGAACCCTGATAAAGTCAACTTGCTTAACGTTACCAAAGAGGTGTAAGATAATATTTGAACAACCCCTAAGCTTGTTCACTTTCGTCTGATCGCGTTACAAAAATTCTGAATAAGTTATTATTAATACTTTACCTATGCCCACAAAACTTTGCATGGTACTTCTGCAGGAACCAAACTAAAATAGTTTTTTTAAATCTCGATATAGTGATAAAAAAGTTGTTTGTTTTTCTCTTTAGGCTTAAAAACTGCTCTTGAGATACATATACAGGATCAGTGAAATAAATGACTTACAGATCCTAGCCTTCAGTGTGAGCTTGTCGATTTCACCCCCACAGCTGTCTCGTGTAGACTTCTCCGCGTTCTCTTTGACTTTATTTTCCTGAAGGCCCCTTTTGAGTGATACAGATCTACATAACTCTATTATTATAGTATTATTTGACCATGTAGCCATTATAATTTTTTTTTAAACTATGGCAAGTTGGTTGCTTCTCTGAATGACTTTTGTCATTCACCACCGACTTTCCACCGTGTTGAAGAGAGAGGAAACAATAAAAATAGCGGGGAACACACTACAGTCTGGGCAACAACAAATGGACAACTTGTTGACCTCACTACACAGGATCAAAGTGGCGAATTACTCAGATAGTTTGCATGCGTCTCTGAATCACAAAAGACCTAAAAATTCCGTGTATATGAGACAAATATAAAGAGTTGTTTTCTATATAAGCATAAGCACAGTATTTAATTAGTCTCGGTAGGGCTCTTTCATCAGAACAAGAACGCTAGTTGAGTGTTAGCTTTTTTAGTTTGTTTAACCTGTTTTTATCTTTTGAACTGTCTGCGTGTGTTGCCAGTCCAGCGGTGACTGTGTGTTTATTTAGATTGACCATTAATCACCATGGTTAGATTAATTGATTTACAAACTCTAAAACCTTCGCCCTAAAACAACAGAACTATTTCTCCAAGGAAGCTGGTCGAGGCTGTGGATTAAAGAGGATGAAATTCCGGACAAAACAAGGTTAAGAAAAAGCCATCAAAACTAGAATCTAGATTGTTTTCAGGAAGATGTCATAAGAGAATAATCCACAGCATTTTCGACAACAGAGTCATAGTGACTATATAGAAACTTAGAGTGCACTTGAATGAGAATAATGGCATTGATGTTTCGAAATCAACTTTATTGAAGACAGTACGTTCGCTTGGATTTAATTTTCAGAAGACAATGCTAGAAAAAAAAAACTTCTTTGTGAGAGATGGGATCTCGTTGCAGCATAATCATAATTTAAAAAATAAATAAATAATTTTTAAAAAATAATAATAATAATAACAAAAA
>NW_004797562.1:477882-479500 GCF_000002075.1 Aplysia californica | reverse complement strand
TTATTATAAATAATAATAATAATAAAAATAAAAACAACAACAACAATAATAATAACAATAATAATAATAATAACGTTAATAACAATAACGATAATAATACAATTAATGATGATGATGATGATGATGAAATGAACATAACTGGCCCATGTTTTTATGACGTTTGTTTGATTTGGGGTTTTTTTTAATCCTTTTTTTGGTTCGGTCTTTTTTGTTGCTGCTGTTTTGGAGTTTTTATTTTCTATGGAAAGGAGGGTGGAGAGTTCGGGAAAAGTGGCTATCGCTTTGTTTTGTTTTATGTTACAATTCAATATTTTAGCATCTACGCATGCTATTTTACAAGAGAAAGTCTTGCAACAATAGAACAGAATCAGCCATCGAAAATCTAGCAAAATCCTTGTTAATAGATAGTCCCCGAAACTAAAATCCTTTTAAAAAAAAGACTTTGGGGTGAAAGTAAACTTAGACCTTCGGCTTGTAACGAAAATGGGATATAATTCCTTTTATTCTCGCAGAGTCCTCTCTTGAAGAATCAACAGCAGTGACAAAAAAGAATATCTACAGCTATGACTTTAGAGACGTCTTCCCAGGATTTTCGAAGTACATCCTCTACGAGTAGCACATTGCTGGGATCGGAAAGACAAAGATTACCAATTTTACATCTTTCATGCTTTAAATGTCGCTTTTGTATTTGGAATAACTGTGCTGTTTTTCAGTATGTTACTTGGAAATTCATTTCTCCGTCGGGATGTTCTCTAAAACCTAAATTTACCTGGTGTTTCCCAATCCCCGGTTTGTTAGGTATTCCAAATAACTTACTGTGAGTTCCCTACCCCGTTTGCCTGAAATACCTATTTTTCTACAACTTCAACAGAAGCCCCGAAGCCAGAGCCAAGAAAACCCAGGAAGAAAAAGTTTCCTTTCAGTATTGGTAAATACTGAAGCATTAATTTGACGACCTGTGCTTCGCCAAAGAGTCAGACTGATTCATGTTATCATGCTCGTTAAATAGGTTGTAACAATGAATACGACAAAAACATTAAAACCCATTGTTAAACGTCATTGCTTTTGTGTATTTTCAAATTAGTTTTAACCCTCGTTTGTCTGGGCTGACTGCTATGCTCCCGCAGCCATGGTTCTTGTAAACCAAGTTCAGATCCCACATTATCTCCAGCGAGCTGCTCTCAGCGGCCTGTGGTCAGAATCGATGTGACCGTGAGCCGTTACAGTGGCCGGCCACATTCCTTTACGACGACGTTGATGTCAAATACTTTTTGGCAATTGCTGATTGGATTGGAACCCACAGGGTAAAAGATCTAGGGGATGACCTCGCGAAACCTGGAGAAGAGAAATCGATGTACAGAGAAGTAGGAAGACATGGAATAGCATTAAGCACTGGGGACTTCAATTAAAATTCCCATGTTGATGGCAAACTTGTAGGAGATATACGACTTCTTTGCTGAGCCTCCACTTTTTTTCCAGTCATCAAACTCAAAAAATCTTCCACTAGTTAACTTTTCGCCTCTCTCTCTCCATTCTCTCACTCTCTGTCTCAATCTATGTCTCATTCTCTTTCTCTCTCTCTCTCTCTCTCTCTCTCTCTCTCTCTCTCTCTCTCTTG
>NW_004797562.1:474923-477117 GCF_000002075.1 Aplysia californica | reverse complement strand
CCCCCCCCCCCCCCCCCCACACACACACACAAGACGAAGTCTTATCTCAATCAAATAGACCAGAACTGAATTAATGGGGCCTGTTAGACAGGACCTATTGAATGGGACACATTGGACAAGACATATTGAACAGAGCATATTAAACGGCGAGCATCAAACAGGACATGTTGATCGGGACATATGGAAAGGCATATTGAACGTGGCATACTGAACAACCCCTAATGACGTTTCTATAATATCCCATAAAGTGCATCATGTAAAATTTGAACAATCTGTCGAAAACTGAAAACTTATTCAAATCTCAGATTTTTTTCCTGCTAAACTATAAACCAATCTCACGTCAAAGTAGTCATTCAATTTCTGGGGTCGAAAGGAAGTAATAAAACATTAAATTTATATTAGAAGAAAAGGAAATTATTCTGACGATTAGAGAAGGAGAAAAAAAAAACCAAGTAGAGGGAAAGGTTCCTCATGGTTTCGGTCCTTGGTCCTGTCATCTTTACAATGTACACGCAAAGTCTGTCATCAATAATTTTTGATATGCCCTCAATTACCATCTTTATGCAGACGATACACAGCTGTATGGATTCACTACAACTGACAATGTACACAATCTCATAGATAGAATAGCCAGGTGTATCAATGATATAAGAAAATAGATGCTCAAAAACAAATTAAAATTAAATGAGGATAAGACCGAAATATTATTTCTTCGCAGCAGCGCATGCAATGAAATCTACAATATCAGAATAAAAATCAATGGCCACGAAATATCAGCCCAAACTAAAATAAAAAATTTAGATGTGGTGCTAGATCAAGATATGTCAATGAAATCCCATGTATCCAATCTTTGTAAAAATCTATATCCCCAACTGAACAAAATAGGGAGCATTAGAAAATATCTATCTGTTGGTGTCACCAAAACTTTAATAACATCACTTATTTTGTCAAGGATTGATTATTGCAATTCCTTACTGGTTGGTGTACCAGATGAACAGTTACAACAACTACAAAGAGTACAAAATATTGCTGCCGAAATAATTACTAAGAAACTATACTAAGAAACTAATGCATGATTATGTGACTTCTATTTTAAAAGAACTACACTAGCTCCCGGTGAAAGAGCGTAATATATAAAATCTGTTTAGCTTGGTACAAGTGCTTACATGATTTATCACATGACTATCTAAAACAGTTTTTAATACCCTTCATACCCCCTAGATCATCAAGTGACAAAACAACCTTTGTTAAACCTAAAAATAAATTACAAATCATAAGGCCAACGCTCTTTTTCATATTTTGCCCCACTTGTTTGGAATAGGCTTCCAAAAACTATCAGAGAAGCAGAAAATCTAGACATTTTTAAGAAGAAACTAAAAGCATTTCTATTTTCAGCATATTTCGATTAGACAGAATCCATTCAAGCTGTAGATCGTTGTGAGTATGTATGTGTGTGTGTGCGTATGTACGTATATGTGTATGTGTGTATGTGTGTATGTATGCGTGTATGTGTGTGTGGTGCGTGCGTGCGTGAATATGTGTGTGCACGCATATGTGACAATATGTGCCTTTAAAATTGATTTGAAAAATCCATAATTTGTATCATGTTAAGCGCACAGAGCATTGCATAAGTGGATATGCGCTATATAAAATGCAATCCATTATTATTATTATTATTATTATTTTAAAGGCAGGGGCTCTCGTGTCCTAGAGGTTTAGATGTTCGCCTCTCATTCAAAGGTCCCGGGTTCGAATCCGGGTAGCGATGGAAAACTTTCTTCTAAAAGCGTCTCCTTCCACCTCCTTTCATTCTCTCTAGTAATGTTTTGTCGTCTGCTTTCTTCTCCACTTTTTGACCCCACCCGTCACCTCCTTTGCCCCCTCCTCTGGGCTTCTGACTCTTTCTGCAGCCTTTCTACAGCTACTTATTGGTTCCTTCTTACTGCCGTCTTTTAGCCACACCCCTGATCTTCTGGTAGGAAAGATGTGCACCTAGCGTTCTTGGACAAGGGCGAAAAATCTCGAAGGTCAGGTGTGCAAGATGTGCACATTAAAGATCCCTTGGTGGTCCAAAATCGATAAGAGTGGGCTTCGGCTGCCACCTTGGCAAAATTTTTAATTTCCTTCCAAACTGAAAATGTTTGGTGTGTCCCGCGCGCTCATATGACCTTATGCAGTTGCGAGCGCCGTAAAA
>NW_004797562.1:471683-473427 GCF_000002075.1 Aplysia californica | reverse complement strand
GTGTGTGTGTGTGTGTGTGTGTGTGTGTGTGTGCGCGTGTGTATTTATTTCTCTGTGTATGTGTTTGTTTGCCTATTTAATTTGTGCGTGTGTGTAAAATGTTATAATATATCGTATAATGCATCAGCCGTTTCTGTTGCCACTACATTTGATATAACACGTGATGTATCATTTTACATATTATAAACCGATTTATTTAATATCATGTCAAATGCAATGGCAACAGAAACCACCAACGCGGTTTCCCCTATTGAAAGAGAAACTTTTAAGTCGTTCTCTGCGTGGCACAAGGCATAACAGTCTACAGTTATTTTCAAAATGGCACTCAAAAGGAATAATATGAATAATAAATATGATTATAAGTGGTTCTATTTAGGGAAACACTCGGGCTGCTGTATAATAATTGATTCGTCGTGTCACCCACTCATCTCTATGGAACTTCAGAATGGCTGTTGAAAAACTCGGTATATTTGCATTGAAAAATGTTAACTCTTTAAGGACGTAAATTGGTCTGATCAGCATCAGATCAAAGGAAAATTTGGGGCAGATTCTGAACTATCATACACAAATTCGAAATACGAACGTGCGTATTTTATAGTATGTTTGCCGTATCTCTCTTTTTGTAAGTTTTAGATAAAACAACAACAACAGAATTTTAAAAAATATGAATGAGTGAAGAAGTTTAACTTCTTTCCGTTAAAGCGTCATGCGTCCACAAAGAGTTAAGAAGCTTTTGAATTAAGTGCTGGAACAAACTCTATTCCGCGTTCGTAAGGAAAAACTGTTTGGAACTGTCCAGCCTAGATATCTTATTATTCCATTGAGCTTTTACACTACAGTCAACCGTGGGGTACTCTCAGGTATAAGCATGCGTTTTGACAGCTTAGGGTAGGTTTTTTTTTTCGGTATCATAACTCTTTCCCAGCCCAAGTCATTGAGACTATCGCTGAAACGAACGCTGTTCTTTAGGTACTACGAGAAAAAAAAGTCTCCTGTTTGCTTTTCACTCTCCGTGTCTTTTCTGTGCACCCGGCACAGGTCTTGGGGAGAGAGGGACACGCCTTTCATTGAAACTCCGTCCTGTCAATAGGTGTGACGCACTTGTGTGTGGACGTTCTTGAGGAAGGAGAGCTATGCCCCGGAAGCAAGCTGTTTGCGGTAAGGGGAACGCGTTGAACAAGTTGTTGGGGTTGACTCTTTTCTTGAAATGGAAATGTCGTTTCAGTGGCAAGAACCTGCTTTGTGTGTCCGACATCGGGATGAAAGTACATGTTCCGGGTCACACGCGAAAAATCCACTCGGTTCAGCTCACAATTATGATCTAACTATCACCTTTTTTTCTCTCCGTGTTAGTCAAGTTTGCAAATTTCTCTGCTGCTGCGCCTTGAGAAAATACAGGATGAGTTGAAACCATGGTTGCGTCTTTAAGGGGTGTAGACATTCGTCCAGGCTTGGAGTATAAACGTGTGATGAAGAGACAAGAGGGCAGTTCTGACCATGTTTTTTTGTTATGAACCAGGATCGCGATAAATGTTTCTCGGTTGAAGAAATTGATGGATTAGGGCAACTTGATTTAGCATCAACATGCAAGGGGCTCCTTAATAAGCATTTGGGTTTTTTTTAAAGAAAGAGAGAGGGAGAGAGAAAGAGAGAGAGAGAGAGGGAGAGAGAGAGAGAGAGAGAGAGAGAGAGAGAGAGAGAGAGAGAGAGAGCGTGAGTGAGTGTGTGTGTGTGTGTGTGTGTG
>NW_004797562.1:469811-471583 GCF_000002075.1 Aplysia californica | reverse complement strand
GGAAGAAGAAGAAGAAGAAGAAGAAGAAGAAGAAGAAGAAGAAGAAGAAGAAGAAGAAGAAGAAGAAGAAGAAGAAGAAGAAAAAGTGATAGAAGAGGGGTGAGAGGGAGAAGAGGGGGCGGAGGAAGAGTCCATCCCGTCCTCCTCCAATATCCCAAAGCGGTTAGTCAGTGGTACCTCAAAGGTAGGTACCACAGGGGTAGGAAGGACCTTCTTTGACTTTGTTACAGAGACTCGATTGTTGACTGCGGGCTGTGGGAAGTCGGCAGTACAAGTACTGGTCAACATCATGACTGGCCGGAGTACTTTTGCATATGTCCGGCCAGGGACCGGGGTCACGACTGGCGTGCAGACAGTTTTGCAGGCTTCTTGGAAGGAGCAGCCATTTCGCGCTTGAGCTCTTGGATTGCGCGTTCTTGGATCCAAGTCGGGCAATCCTTGCTGAAGGCTGTGTGCTGCCCTTGGCAATTTGGGCAGCAAGGACTAGCCTTGCATTCCTTTTCATGAATCCCAGTCTTGCCGCAGCGAGGACACATGGCTGCACTTCGGCATCGCGACTGGCTATGGCCAAACTTCTGACACTTTAAACAGCGCGTAGGGGTTGGCACATAGGGTCGCACGTCTAGGACCAAGTATGATGCCCGAACGGTGGCTGGAGGGCGGCACGAATTGAAAGTTAAAATAATCGTATTCGTTTAGAGTGTGGTCTCCCCCCGCCGAAGAGTAATCCGGCGGGTTTCGACCACACCTTCGCAATTAGCCACAATTTCCTCGTTGGAGCAGCCCGTCAGCTCATGGCCACGGACCACGCCCTTCGATCGGTTGAACTTCTGGTGTCGCTCGGATACACAAGGAACACCGCCGAAGGTCGTGATTTTTTCAATTTTGGCCAGTTCTTTTTCCGATGCGCATTTGACGAGGAGTGCACCAGAGGACAATTTGTGAACATTCGTAGAAATGTACCCCAGAACTTGTCATAGTGCTTCTCCCGTCTTAAACAGGTTAAGATCTGTGATTTTCTTTTGCGCATCGGTGCTGCAAATGGTCAAGTACAGCTGCCTGGGAAGCTCCCTGGGAGAAGGGAGAAAAGAGGCAGACGTAAAGGTCCTTTTTTCCTGTAGTGACAGATGGTTTGCTCGGTCCGGCGGCCGCACCCGCTTCTGCAAACCGAGACTTCTTACTGTTGGGAGCTGTGAAGGGTCTTTGGTGTTTTTAGAATCCATGTAAAGTGTGAGATGGGTTCAACTCCTGGGCTCCCCACCCGCCATCGAGCCCAACAACAAGGGGGCACATTGCTGAATGGGTTTCAGCTCCCAACCGATTGAGTGGCATGGGCCGTGCCACCCTCCCGTCTAAGAGGAAAACCTGGGCTAAAGAGGTGTGTTGGTGAGGGACACTCCGTAGACTGATCTCACCTCAACCGCCAGGTGCCCGTTTTCCCTCCGCACGGGTCGCATCTCACGGTCAACGAGGCGCCCACTCGGTGGGATAGGTGACCTCTCTTTTTGCTGCACATGAGGTCAGCAGTGGGAGAAAAGAAACAAGAAGAAAGAAAGAAGGAAGGAGAAGAGGAAGATACACCAAAGTAGGTGTCGCATCCGGGTCCCAGAGGGTTGGGGTCCGTGTGCGAAACCTCGTTTTTGAAGGGGTTGCACCTCCTGCAAACGAAGCAGTGGGTCTATTTATATCCCCTACCCACTGGGGGTAATTGAGAGAGAGAGAGAGAGATTGGGAGAGATTGAGAGAGAGAGAGAGAGAGAGAGAGAGAGAGA
>NW_004797562.1:465010-468467 GCF_000002075.1 Aplysia californica | reverse complement strand
GGGAGGTGAAGGAAGAAGAGATATAAAACACCTTTGGAATGTCAATAGTATAGATGAAAGGTGGACAAAGGTTTGGGTGACTAGTCTTCCACAAATACAGGCCTTTGTTTGATATGGCCTAGCAAAAACGACTAAGTTTGTTATGAGATTAAAACAAAAACGACTAAGTTGGAATGATAATAAAGCATGCCTTTACATCTCTGCCTTTAAATAAAAAGGAAGAAAACACCAGGACGACTTGAACTTTTTAGGCATTCGTCACTTTGCCAGAATTGGAGTCAAAGATTGTTTTGGTTTGGGTTTTTTCTGGTCGTTTGTGTGTGTGCACCGAGCCGTAAAATTATTAAGGCGTTTGCCCATTAAACTGACTTTTAAATAGTTTGGTAGAATTTATGTCAAAGTCGGGATTACATACTTTTTCTGATTTGATACCAGTTTAATACAGATAATGAAACAATAACAGACAAAAAGAAACTCAAAGAAAAGGCAAGAAAACCCCCCAAAAACCCAAAAACAAAAGTAACAATCAGTCAAACAAACAAACAAACGAACAAACGAACAAACAAACAAAAACAAAAGCAACAATCAGTCAAACAAACAAACAAACAAACAAACAAAAACAACAATCAGCCAAACAAACAAACAAACTCGTTTGCTTTTAAAGTTCCGACAGTACGTCCAAAAAACTAGTCACCTGATTGATCCACGTGACAATTTGCTACCTCAAAATTTACAAAGTTTTATCTGGTCGGTACCTAGTTTTGAGAAATTTAAGTTAAAGATTTTGAGTTCGACAACATGTCAAGCCTTTTGATTGCAATCCTTTTAATATCTTGACTACGACTCCGAATAATATTACGATTTTGATACAACAGATTAAACATTTGGTTTTTGATCTCGTGGTTTTAGTAACTCAAAACAGCCAAACATTTCAAATAAGACTTGTAATTATGAAGTAGCGAATTGTTGCCCTCAGAAGAAGCAAACATTTTTCCTCCCAAGAGAAGTGTGCGGCAGTGCGGAAGCTGTTGGTGTGTTTGTTTGACTAAGCCCAAAACGGTTTCAAACAAGGAACATCTCTACAGCCTTTCCTCCAAGCCTATTGGTCTGTGGCGGACGCCATGACTTTTGGCTTTTAACCAATCACGAGAAATACTCCGTTCTGAGTTGTAGCCTCTTTAACTTCTTTGCTTTCAATGGCAGCGCTAGAATTCAAACACTGCTTGTGTTTTCAATAGGGCATGACCTTCAAAAGTTGGTGGTAAATAGTGCATGACCTCCAATAGGTTTAAAAAAAAAATTAAATGTATTTTGTCCCTAGTCTTGATTTATTGTATGAATAGAATGTGTTAATATAGCGGTTTCTGTTGAGTTGGTTTGTTCAGAATAACAAAAAGAGGCCACGTTTAAAAAAAAATATTTATAATACGTTTTGTAATTATTATTTTGATGAATTACATCGATGATGATGATGATGATGATGATGATGATGATGATGATGATGATGATGATGATGATGATGATGATGATGATGATGATGATGATGATGAGATTTTTTTGTTTCCTTAATGGGCCTGGCGGACTCCACGAAGGAATCTTCGAGCGAGAGCGAGGCTCTTTTTTGGCGGCATTGTCTATATACTTAGAGGCACCTCCACTCGCCCAAATAACTCCATTCGAATTACCCTTGTTCTTGGACATTCAAACATCTGTTTGACATCCTCTTTTTCATGGCTGCATCTTCGGCAACGTTGACTGAGCTCTTAATTTACAAAGTTCTGATACCATTGTGATGATGGTGATGATGATGATGATGATGATGATGATGATGATGATGATGATGATGATGATGATGATGGTGATGATGATGATGATGATGATGATGATGATCATGATGATGATGGTGATGGTGATGATGATGATGATGACTCAATATTGAGGATTACAATGTGGATAAATCTTGGTCTTAGTTTAAATCTTCACTTGTTGCCTACACTCCAAAAGTTCGTAGTCAATTGGGCATGACCTCCAATAATTCGGGGCTACCTAAACGGAAACTGGCAAGGGTTAATTTATAACCAAATGTTCATATTATGTACGTTTGAGAGGGGAAAAATGCAGGCATATATAGCCATTACCCGGATGTGATACTTAACTAGAATCCGTCAACTCGGTCAACCCTTTTGATTTCTCTGATGTTGCTAAATACATAATATATGTATATACAATTTGACTGCTCATTGTAAGACTTCACCGTACATCACTTTTCAAAAAGGGCGTTTAGCGAAGTCTCGCTCTAATTAAGCTGTCGAAATACACTTCCATTTTGGCTCGCCGTCAAGCGCCAGCGACTCTTACATGCACATCCGCTTATAATAATAATAATAAATAGTATTTGTATAGCGCAGGTCCCCACTCGAAAGCAAACTCTATGCGCTTTACACTATATTATTGCCCAGCAGACCATAGAACACTCAGAAACATTCTCAGCTTCCCAGGAAGCATACAGTGCAAGCAGCTGATTAAGCGCTCGAACATTACCAAACTGACAATGTCTTTCACTGTCTATAGCTGGGTACCCATTCCCACCTGGGTGAAGTGAGGAAAATTCGTGTAAAGTGCCTTTCCCAAGGACACAACGTCGGGCCCGCGGCTCGAACCCCCGAACCCGCAACCTCACGATTGCGTGTCCGGCAGCCTAACCACTATTCATCTGTCGGACAAACATGCACACTGTTTACTGGATAAAAATGAACACTTTACTTGTGCAACCACGCCTTCTATTTAATGCAGCTTCAAAAACACTCCTTTATGAAAGGGGAACTTCGCTTCAGTTACTAAGCGACCTGTTGCACAACGCGACCAATCTTTGGGGCCTCTTACGGCACCGTTTGTATCCTGATCGCACACACTCTTCCTAGCGTGACATAATTTGCATATTATACTTTAGCGGCAAATGTGTTTTTATTAAACATAAAATATCAACGTTAGCACACGAGATGGTCTCGGTTTCATCAAATAGAGGAAAAAGGGGTGGGAGTGGAAGGGTGCTCTATGGAATATGTTCTTTTGCACCTTAGAACACCAAGTGCATTGGGAAAAAATATCTTTATCTCTGGTAACTTAACACCCGCCCCCCACCCCCTCCCCAAAGCACACAAAAGCCTTACACAGAGGACAGTAGGCGGGCTACATACATTATGAATAATACCAAATGTATTATATTATAAAGCGAATGCGTTACATTTCGTAAAACTTCCACATAAAAACTTCACCCACCAGTCTTAAGACTTCGTGTGACCTTTCTTCCAATTGTCACAAGCCTGTTATACTGCGTCTCATGCATCTTTTAATGTCCCACTTAGCAAAAACTAGATATCGTTGTGAAGATCAAAGACTCATTCGGGTAGGTAGGGTGGAAATGAGGGCGAGGCGTGTGTGTGTGTATGTATGTGGG
>NW_004797562.1:461348-464910 GCF_000002075.1 Aplysia californica | reverse complement strand
CCCCCTACCCCCACCCCCGAAAAAAACCGAAACAAAAGTTACTCATCATAATAAAAATATGTTTATCATTCATTTCTAACAAACGATTAAGTACATGTGTTATTTTAATTTTCCCCCAATCCGCCAGGTGGCGTGGTAGTGTGTATGCATGTTCTTTATATGATTAAACTACAACAGTAGCATGCAAAAAAGAATTAAAACAAAATTAACAAAATCAGTCCAACGCTTCACTTTACATCTCATCGTCATTGTTTACATTTTGTTTCGAAACGATCGTTAATAAGTGAAAAAAATATATAGTTTAAAATTGTACTTATTATTTGGATAACGAAGAACTTATAGATGATTTTGGTAAGGAAAAAAAAGTTTGGTTTTTTTTACAAATAATACACTAAATGTTGCTTTCCAGGGAAAACTAGGGCTTAATAATAGATTGTTTTGCTTTTCGATAATTTTCAGTAGGATCAGAAAGTACATTCAAATATACCAGTTGGTCTCTCCATTTACTGTGGCTTCCACGGAAATGTTTTGAAAAGCGAAACATTATGCATTCCTTGGGTTGCAAAAGGGACAACTGAGGTGCCGGAACCGCAGTTTTCAGTGTCCTTTATGAATTGGCTTTTAAGTTCTGTTGGTCATCCAACTTCAAGACCTGTATTCAGAGATCTGAGAAGATTAAATAAATAATAAAATAATTTAAAATAAATTACACTTCTATTGATCTCAGAAGGGCAATGTGGTTTACAAAGACAAACATACATACACACATACATACATACATGCAAACATGCACAAATACATACATAAAGACACATTTTAATATTACACCAGTACAGAACAATTTACAACCATGTCATTGCCGGTCGCCATTGTGCAGCGCCCTGTATTTTGAGCTGGGGTTGTCGTGTCTTGTTCAAGGACACACCCCAGAGACCACCCATCTAAACCCCGTGTCATTGACACTTGCTTGACATTACTTGAGTCTGAACTCACAGCTCACTTAGACACTGGAGCCCCCAGCGATATTATTTTAGCTTATCTTAACCGTGGTAACATGAAAGTGAACCAGCTATAAACCTAGACTATTTATTTTACTAGAGCTCGCAGCTGTGACGTGTCGTGTGTTGGGGGTTTCAGTGGCTAAGTGAGTAGTGGGGGGGGTGCGATTTCTTTCGTAAGTACTATAAGAGAAGAGACACTATGTCCGAATAAGTGGAAAGTTATTTTGTTTCAGTCTTCATTTAAAGGAACAATGCGAGAAGGATATTAATTTCAACAACTTACGCACCAACCATGTTCCTAAAATAATTGTGATATCAATTATAGTATAGCTTTTTGTTTAGAGCATATTATAGCTTGTTTATGCCTGTATTGAAATCGGGCGGAAGGGGTCCCGAAAAGGGGGTGGGTGTGGGGGGGTGGAGTGAGGATGGTGGTGAGTGTCAAAATATCCTTCGAAGAAAATAGGTGTTGAAATAACATTGGTAAAAAAAAAACAGGTCCTGAATCGAGAAAAGCATCGAGACAGCGTTGAAGGCACGAAACTCGACAGAAAAAAGAAAGGAAAGAGATTTAGTTAAAAGAAAAAAAAATACTATGCTTTGAAAAATAGTATCAGTAAAGTTAGACCAATACAATGTACTCTACGTTTCAAAATGGTTGTACACAAAACTAAACATGAAGAAAAAAGTCAATTTTACCTGTTGGCCTACAATTTGCGGCTTGTAAAGGCGGCATCGTGGCAGTACATTCAGTGTGGTGCTGCACAAGACACAAAACCAGGTAAAAACTGTGCTCACTGTGAGAGTCTTGGCAGCAAAGAGAACCTCTTCACTCCTGAAAGAGATGTATATAATATAAGTTATACGCTATAAAATGTACATATATGAATAATAAAAAATATATTATATTATACGTAATAAAATATTATATACATATAAATATATATATATATATATATATTATATACAGACAAATCTCGGTGTAGTGCCCCCCCCCCCCCCAAAAAAAAAAAGAGTTATCTCCTTTTTAGACTAGACTAGAGACCGTACGAGGTCACGTGGCACGCAAACTTGCGAGTTCGTTGGCGGTCATGTTTGGGTTGGCTAAGAAGTTTGTTTACATACGAGAGGGCTTGTCTCTGCTCTTATTAAGGAAGGTGTTTATTAGATACTAACGTTGTGTTTTAATCCAAAGAGATTCTCTTAAAAGTGCAATCATGTGAAATCTCTAGTCCCTTTCCGGATTCACCATCATTACACAGTGAATTCACCGTCAGCAAACGTTTGATTAATCTGGAAATGGATGACTGAAGAAAACGAGACCAGAGAGTATGGTGCAAAACTGCTAGTTTTTTTGTTTGTTTTTTGTTGAGTGTGTAAGTGTTTGATGGCGCTCGAAGATGCATTAGGTCATATGAGCGCGCCGGAAACACCAAACATTTCCAGTTGGTAGGAAATTTTGAATTTTGCCCGGGTGGCGGCGAAGCCTACTCTTATCGATTTTGGACTACTATGTGATCTTTAAAGTTGGTAACTTGCACACGGGACCTCCGAGATTTTCCTCCCTTGTCCAAGAAGGCTAGGTGTAGATCTTACCTACAAAAAGATCAGAGGTGTGGCTTAAAGACAGCAGTAAGAAGGAGCCAATGAGAAGCAGTAGAAAGGTTGCAGAAAGAGTCAGGAGCCCAGAGGAGGGGGGGAAGGAGATTGGGGGAGGGGGAGACGCAGAACATTGCTAGAGAGCTGGAAAGGAGGTGAAAGGATATTATTTAAGAGAAGAAAATGTTTCGGTCACTACACAGATTCAAACCCGGCACCTTTGAATGAGAGGCAAACACCTGAACCTCTAGGCCACGGGAGTCCCCTAACACTGCTGTGTTTATTAGTGCACTAACAAATCCTCTAACGTCTCTTTTCACAGGAAAGAATAAGATTGATAAGAATTTTGAAAGATTAGGTCTCGATCTATGTTTTGAAGAAAATATTCGAAAAGATTAGGAACCTGATCTGATCAAAGCCTACCTTTCAGTTAATCAATATCAGGTCTAATCGCTGCAATTTTGCAACCTCGCCTCTGTGTTTAATAACTTACTTAACACAAAATCCTAGTTAGATCTACTAATCTGAGGTACTAATTCCACTCACTTGATTCACTGACTTAAGATACTAAACATGAACAGTCTTACGCCCGTATGCATCCATAGTATAATCTATCATATTTTTATGGGATGTTGATGGATGGGAGCAACCAATATAGGCTGCTACTGTAACCCTGTTCGTGTCTAAAATGTATGATGTAATTCAGATTATATATTGGAGACAAAGGAAACCATAGAGAGACTGAGCTTAAGGCTCAGCTTGCTATATAATCTTTGTTTGGTGCACATTTTCTATTGCACGAATGAATTTATACAGCTCACCTCTGCTTCTGTCAGGCAGTTCAGTGATGTCTGTTTTCTTTCATTACATCATCTATTTTTAGCTCATATGTCTAATAGGCCTCGCCTTAGCCTTAATTTTGTCGCCCGGTAGTTGGTTGTTGGGTTGGGGGGAGGGGGGAG
>NW_004797562.1:457782-461021 GCF_000002075.1 Aplysia californica | reverse complement strand
TATATTATATATATAAGAGAGAGACACGCGCACAAACACACACATTGTATATTCGAACGCCAAATCTGACAACAGAGCACGTACACAAGATGCCAGTCACTGTGGCTGCTGATAATACTTGTTGTTGAAAGAAGAATTAAACTTGCAGGGTAAATAGCATTTAAAATAAATGTTATGACCAGTTATAAATGCTGTCAATTGCAGGTGCCTCTCTTAAATACAGTGGGAGGAAATTCCACTTTCCATTCTTTTTCCATTGTCCAAGGCACAGTCTGAGATTGTTTTTTCTTAAATTAATGAGACGCGAGTATCGAGACACTGCCGTTGTAAATTAGAGATATATTGTGGTGCCTGCTTGTTTAAACACATACAAAACAATACAGCAACTCTGCAATTGATAAGGACTTAATTAGGGAGCCAATGCTACAATGGTGTTGTGTGTTATCCTGTATTCATATTCCTTACTTTGAAATACGCGTCGTTAACTTGAAGCATGTTCTAGACGCTTTTTGTTATAATTTTTAATCTGTTATAAGTCATAGTTCTTCTGAAGGCTTGGAAATAATTATCAAAAGAACGAAAAGCCGTATTGATATAGTTTCATATTCACGAACCCTCTCTGGTGGAAGATTCACACTACCGCCTCACGTGAACAGTGTATTAAGTTTCATGTACGGCGTGAAGTGTGGGACAAGCAACCAATCAGAAGACGCTGAGCAACACAGAACAGAGCTAGACATTCTGGGCATATTTCCTCAGATCTGAATCCACAGTAAAATTGCTGGAAATTTTGCACAATACCACTTCAGCGCAGTTTTCTTGGGGTATTGTTTTTCGTGAGCGCATGCGTTGATCGTTTAATCCTTTAAGCGATCTGGGATTTTTTCTTTCCATTTTGAAATCGTTACCACCTTTTAAAAATATTTTAATTTGGGTCGAGATTCGAATAGTCAAGCCCTATCAATAATACTTTCAGTCGGATAAAAGTTTCGTTGAGTTCTCCGTTCAGAACTTACTTAAACTGCTACGCACCTCTGGGTTGGCCAGTATCTGTGCTGGGACATGTGGGTTGTCGTGACGTCATGCGCGGAAGACTCTTTTAACTTATTTTTATAAGATAGGTGGAGGGGACTGGGTGGGAGGAGGGGGTAAGTAGGCCTTTAACCTGTCAGTTTCAGTGTGTAAATCTGACAGCATTCCTGACAACACGACATGATACCGTAACTGACAACACATGTGACCATCACTTAGAACACATGAGACCATTACTGACAACAGATCATTACTAATAACACATGAGACCCTTACTGACAACAGCTCATTACTCATAACACTTGAGACAATTACTGACTACACATGAAACAATTACTGACTACACATGAGACCATTACTGACTACACATGAAACAATTACTGACTACACATGAGATCATTGCTGACTACACATGAGACAATTACTGACTACACATGAGACAATTACTGACTACACGTGAGACAATTACTGACTACACATGAGACCATTGCTGACTACACATGAGACCATTGCTGACTACACATGAGACAATTACTGACGACACGTGAGACAATTACTGACTACACGTGAGACAATTACTGACTACACATGAGACCATCACTGGCAGCACATAGATCTAACAAGTTTCCGTGACGTAATTGTAACAGCGTTCGCCAAGGGCCAACACATTGAAAGTCAACTTTACCGAAAAAAGATTAGTTGTGTGTAACCACGCGTGGGCCATCGAGCGACTTTTTTGGTATTCTCTAAAGATTCACATAATTGCCCCACACAGTCTTCTGGTATGAACATATGAATTGTGCGTTGAGAGTTTATTGCCTCTACTTTATCCAAGGGTTAGGTGGTGACTAACTATCCCCTGGGTCGATGAGCGGTCTCATGATAAAATATGAAGTATGGAGCCTCCTTTATTTTCTTCTCTGCACAAATTTTTTAAAGAGGTTTACAACTTGACGAGGGTGGGCGTCGGCGGTGTCGTGGTTAGGTGCTTAGATATCTAGCTGTAACAAGCAACAACAACAAAAAATGTGAGTTCAATTCCTGTACGGGAATGAGTTTTTTTTCCCTCAAGTATCTCCGTCCGTCTGCTGGCTGGGAAGTTGTATCTCTCTCAGCCCGGGTTGACCCTGACAGACAGTGTAGAAGCAGCCTGCCTCTTAAATGATTGGGAGAGTGTCGATGGGGGTGTGAAACAAACACAAACAAACACAATGTAAAATACAGAGACCCCCCCCCCTACCATGATAGGTTCTTATTTTGTGGGACGATTAAATCAACCTTCAATTTTACAGAGGCAGGCCAACTTGTCAGTATGTTTCAAGCACGTATTAGAATAATTCTTTTTCTATAGATTTCATGAGCTGCATAGGCCTTTCAAAAGCCAGGTCAGAAGTCTCATTGGCTGGGAAGTAAAAACCTGGGAAATATTGAGAACTACAGTATTATAGTTTATCCCTTTTCGTTGAAATCACGATTAAAATCCAAGGCTCATACTGGAAGACTCTTATCTTATCTTACCTTATTTATCTCTTATCCTATCCTATCCTATCATATCTTATCTTATCTTATCTTATCTTATCTTATCTTATCTTATCTTATCTTATCTTATCTTATCTTATCTTATCTTATCTTGTAAGACAAAGCTCGAATTCTCCTACAATTAAAAAATCTGCTGCGTTTGGCAATCTCGGAGCACCGTGCACTGGCAGCCTGTGTCCTTTGTGCACGGGTACATCACTAATTATCTCTGTCAGCTTGTTCTCGAGACTGGGTGCAGAAGTTATTCCCCTTCATTATACAAAACTGCAGGACGTTTGCGCTTCTTGCGCTTGGCAAATCTTGTCTGGAGGTAAGAGTGACTGCTGTTTTTTTGTTTTTGTTTTTGTTTTTGTTTTCGTTTTGTTTTTTATTTAAAGAGTGCTAGATAGGGGAGATACGTGATAGGAAAGAACGAAAGAAAGAAAGGCCAGAGGGAGCGAGAGAGGGGGAATATGTGAAGGGAAGAATGAGGAGGAAGAAAGAAAGTGCTTTTGTGTGGAAGGAGATAAGACAGGTGAATAGCCAGGTAAACGCAAGCAACATACAAATTGTTAAATCAGTGTCTGTATGTGAGTCTGTATGTGCATATGTGTGTATGTATGTGTGTATGTGTGTGTGTGTGTGTGTGTGTGTGTGTGTGTGTGTGTGTGTGTGTGTGTGTGTGTGTC
>NW_004797562.1:455658-456893 GCF_000002075.1 Aplysia californica | reverse complement strand
ACTTGGTATGGGAAACAGTCGACAGATAACTATCGGCGAACGTCCCCACGGCGACAACTTTAATGTTCTCGGGTAATAAATGAGCGACCTATTACATGTAAGCGGAGGAATCGGATCGCCAACAAGGTACTAACGCAGCAACTTGATGTTTGTTCCCAGGGAAGGGGATAAAGGGGCACATGTATTATTGTCTCAGTAGGTAACCGTGTTGCGCACTGATGTGACGATAGTCATGCAGTGCCTAAAGATGAATACCGACAAATAACGAGAGGAAGGCAAAGAAGTATGACATGGGAGGAGTTGCTCCGTGCTTTAGCCTGACCTAAGTTATAGTTCATTGTGAGAAGGCTCGAAATGGCTATATTTTTGTTATTGCAGCAGGAACGAAATTATACTAAAACTGGTGCAAAGAAGACGGAGCAGAAACACTGATGTAACTGTACTGTGTACGGCTCTCATTTTTAATGTAGGTGCCTTCAAGCCTCAATCAACATAATATAATAGATCATTTAGGGGGCGGGCTTCTTGCCCTTTCTGCCATTGCCAGCCCGTGCTGAGAGTGATACCACATCCCAGCAGAGATTAAAATGTTCCACCCCACACGGGAATCGAACTCGAGTCACCTGCGTGCGACAGCAAAGCACCTAATCACTACACCACAGACGTCAGTGTGCGGCTCTGTCCTTTCACAGTGCTAGATGTGTCAAGTAGAAGCGGGACCTCTGTGATTTAACGCCCATACCTGATACACCCGAGCTAAGTGGGCACATGGTCATGAAAAGTTTCCAAAGGCAAAGACCGTGTGGTTTGGGGTTCGAACCCAGAGTCTCAGTTACCACAGTCCAGCATACCCAGAGGGTAGATTGGGATGAAAATATGACCGATTGAAGACGACATTGGGATGAAGTGATCGATTAAAGACGTTATAGCGAAGTAGTGAGAGTCTTCAGGTGGAATAGATAAGTCAGATTGTCAACTAGCACGTGACTTTTTGCTCTGTTTTTTTTTTGGTCACGCCAGCGCCACCTAGTGGTTATGTTCTACTCTCTCTCCCTGCTAACATGTTCTAGGTATTCTCACCATGCCATAGCTCGTCAAATACAAAAACATCACAGTTTTATGTTGGTAGTGTTTTATTCCATTTATGATGTCTCCGGACCTGTAACTTAACACATAAACAAACCCTCCACACCATTCGTTAAACAAAAACAACTATATTCGTCTATATAATAATT
>NW_004797562.1:449984-451988 GCF_000002075.1 Aplysia californica | reverse complement strand
ACACACAGACACACACACACCTTCATTTTAAAACCTGAACTTCAGTAAGCCTATGAGTAAACAGTCGAAGGCTGTGGAGTGGAGGAAGGCAAGGAGAGAGACACGCCTTTCCAGTCCTGTTATCAGTGTCACAGCCCACGATCGCCGAGCCTTCTTTCTTCTGGGTCCTGATCTACCAACACCCCGGACACACACGTCAAGTTGGCCCAGGTTGGAAAACTTTAGATATTGTTATTCAGTTGTACCCAGGACTATTGCGACTCGACACTGGTCTTTGCGACAAAGTTCGAATATATTCATGTACGTACCCTGCTGGATTACTGTGGGGCTTTTTGGTGGTGGTGTTGTTTTTTCTTTCGTGAACTGACTTTGAAAATTCAAGACTATGTTTTTCATTGTGCTTAGTAAAAATGTCGTATTAAAAAAATAATCGATATATACATATTAGTGTTTTGTGTTCCAAGTAACTGGATTTTTGTGAAGGAATGACATGCAGGTGACGTAAGCTATCAAGGTTTGATTACATTTAGAGTATGTCGTACATGTTTTGTTTGGACTATCAGTGTCTTTATTAATAATAATCTATTATACGGCTCCAACTAAACGCGAACCCTCTGTACATTATGTACCCTATAGCTTTTTAAAAATGGAGGAAAAGAAAACTAAGCGCTGTTTTCAGTGAGCCAGAATCGACACGTTAACTCTCCAGTGCCCACTTTGACATAATACTACCTTTAATCTGATCTATGGGAATCATCAATGGAATGACACGATAAAGCTTTAAATCTTGCTTTGGGCAGATTTTGGTAGATGCCTTTGTGTTGTGCGCGCATATTATGTTTGGTAAATTCCTGAATACCGAGTGTATATATATTTTGATAGATATTCATGACGTGTAATGCGTGTGTACACATTTTGATAAATTCTTGTGTATGAAGTGTGTATATGTTTTGGTAAATTCCTGTGTGTTGTGTGCACATATGGAACCTCGCTTGATACTGCTTGAATCCCCTTTGCTTCCTTCTTTTTACACCTACTAACGGTATGGAAAAACTTCTACTGGAGCCCCTTCATTCCAAAAACAAGTCTTCAGTGCTTGGCGTCATGTTGACCCATAAGTTGCCTCACTACGAGTGGATATCAGGGGGCTCTCTTGGTCTTGAGCTTACGGTGTTCGCCTCTCATTCAATAGGTCCTGGGTTTGGAAATTTCCTTCTCTAAAACGTTCTCCTTTCACCCCCTTTTCTTCCCTCTAAGCATGTTTTGTCGTCTGCTTTCGTCTCCACTTTCTGCCCCCCCCCCCCCTCACCCCCTTTGCCCCCTCCTCTGGGCTCTTGACTCTTTCTGCGGCCTGTCTACTGCTACTCCTTGGCTCCTTAATGCTGTGTTTTAGGAACATCCTTGATCTTATGGCAGGTAAAATCTAACACCTAGCCTTCTTGGATAAGGGGGAAATATCTTGGAGGTCCTGTGGTTAAAATGCACTCGTTAAAGATCCCTTGATGGTCCAAAATTCGATAAGAGTAGGCTTCGGCCGCCATCGGGAAAACATTTTAAAAATTCTACAACTGAAATTGTTTAATGTGTCCCGCACGCTCATATGACCTCGTGCAGCTGCGAGCGCCTTTAAATATTTATATTTACCAAAACAAAAACAAAGAGTGGAGATCCAGATGTGTATTGTAAGTCAAAGAAGTTCCGAATAGAGGGTCCAAGTCACAATGTATGATGATGCGTCTGTGTATGGCGCAGACAGGGCTGACGGGGGTAGTTTTGAATAGATTTAAACTATTTTCACCGAAGCCCTTCCTTTCCAGACGAATGGGTGGTTGGTGGGTGCTCTGATGGGGTTTGTTCATTCTTTCCTGTCAAACATATTGTCCATTTTGTGCATGTTACTCTCTTGTAACATCTTTAATCTTCGGCACTTATATACCCAATTGTGTTGCAAGTGCCATAAAACTCTTACCAAAAAAAAAACCCACACAAAAAACATCAACAACA
>NW_004797562.1:444874-446905 GCF_000002075.1 Aplysia californica | reverse complement strand
CTCTCTCTCTCTCTCTCTCTCTATCTATCTATCTATCTATCTATCTATCTATCTATCTATCTATCTATCCAGGGCTCTCGTGGCTTAGAGGTTAAGGTGTTCGCCTGTCATTCAAAGGTCCCGGGTTCGAATCCGGGTAGCGACCGAAAAAAAAATTTCTTCTCTAAAATTGTCTTCTTTCACCTTCTTTCCTGCTCTCTAGCAATGTTCTGTCGTCTGCTTTCGTCTCTACTTTCTGCCCCTACCCCCTCACCCCCTTTGCCCATTCCTCTGGGCTTCTGACTCTTCCTGCAGCCATTCTACTGCTACTCCTTGGCTCCTTCTTGCTGCTATCTTTCCCTGATCTTCTAGTAGGAAAGATCTACCCCTAGCCTTCTCGGATAAGGCGAAAAATCTCGGAGGTCCCGTGTGCAAGTTGCGCACGTTGAAGATCCCTTGGTGGTCTGAAATCTATAAGAGTAGGCTTCGGCCGCCACCAGGGCAAACTTCAAAATTTCCTATCCACTAAAATGTTTAATGGGTACCGCGCACTCATATGACCTTATGCAGTTGCGAGCACCGTAAAACACTTATCAAAAACTATCTTTTTATCTATCTTTCTATCTTTGTTTAGTTTCCTTAATTTCCCCCCCCCCCTCCCTTACTCTAACCTCCACTGTGGCTGCTCACTTGGTTTGCAAACATGGAACACGACGCGTAGACTCGGAGGGGTTGTTCTTTCCAACCTTGCAAGAATATAAAATTTCGCATCACCTTTTTGCTCTAATCTGACAAGACTGAAGCAAATCCAGTCTCTTGACTTGCACCACGTAACTATGTTGTGGGATTTTTTGTTTATTTTTTTATATGTTTGTATTTCGAAAAAAAAGGGGGGGGGGGGGGGGAGAGGTGCGTTTTAAATATTTGGAGTTATGTAAGAGAACAGCATGCAATCATCTAGAAAGCCATTTTAAAACGTCTAACGTGCGACTCGATTCTCGCTTCTGTTAACGATGTCTGGGGTTTTCCCTTAATGTGTTTGTTACAATAAAGGAGCCCGTCTCCTTGAACTGTTGTCATGAAGTCCTCCGAAAGGCGCCCACCGGAGTAGGGATGTTAGGATCAACTCACAGGGCTGGAGATTTTCTCTTGCCATTTCGCGATAATTGAAATTTTAACTAAGAAAAAGCTTAACACATAACTTTTACCCCGTAGCTCGTTTAGTTACAGGGAAAAGGAAAACTAATTTATTGGGATGTGTACATGGAAAATATTTAACGGCATGAAAACTCCCAATTTTCATTTAGAATTTTTTCTTTGAACTTATGAAGTCTTTAAAAGTGCATCACGTGGTCTAGGCAGTGGCTCTGTCGTGGACACTTTCCACAGGTGTCGGAGAAGGACAGAAAGTACAAGAAGCCTGCTCAAAGCAAGGTCCCTTCTTTTCTTTTTTATAAAGTAGAGGGTTTTACGGCGCTCGCAACTGCATAAGGTTATATGAGCGCGCTGCTCATTTCTCTGGGAAGGAGTGTTTGACTTTTTCAACATCTCTTTGAATTTTTGGAATATCAAAGAAGCCCAACACAATTCCCATGTACTATTGTTCGTGTTCATGTGTCGTACAAATGTGAACTCTTCAATCAATAAAATCATTTAGCGAGAGTCCGTGTCGGATTGAATAAAAAATTGCTAACATACGCCCAAAACTCAAAACATTTTCAAATTCCACAAACGTTTGTCTTTCATTTTGAACTCTTAGACTTTTTAATGATCTCTCTATACAATGCTGGAATTTAATCGGTAACGAAATTAGAAAATTTACCGTGTACAAAACTGAAGAATCCTGAGACAGTAAGAACAATTGAGTGTACTGTCCTGGAATGCTCGTGCCTCTGTTTAAGGCTGATGTAATTTTTTCCAATTCTTTTTAGTTAAAGTGGGCTTATAATTTTGCTAGCTGGCCATGCTTAGTCTGGTACGGTAAGAAGACGAAGAAGACGAAGAAGAAGAAGAAGAAGAAGAAGAAGAAGAAGAAGAAGAAGAAGAAGAAGA
>NW_004797562.1:443439-444160 GCF_000002075.1 Aplysia californica | reverse complement strand
TTTTTTTTTCTTTTTTCTTTTTCTTTTTTTTTTTCTTTTTTTTTTCCTTTCTTTTTTAAAAATTTTGTGTGTATGGTTTGTATGTGTGTGCTTTTTTAACCTCTTCATCTTGCATTCCTTGTTATGCCCCTTTTACGCCACACTTCCTGCCTTGGAGAAATTAGGCAGATATTGTGTTGACTGGCCTTAGAAGTCGACTCGACAGTAATGACGGCAATATTTTCTCTCACGATCCTGAGGTGTACTTTAACACAAAAAGTCTCATTTTTTTTCTTTTCACTCTTCAATCTCTTCCTGCTTGTCTATTGCTCTTTGAGAATTTTCAATTCACATTGTGTAGACCAGTGTCTATGTTGTGGTGGGTAAGATCTTATCTGTTGCCCGTTGAACATGTGAGTTCAAGTTTCGAGTAAGAAAGCTTTTGGGGTTGTTGTTTTTTTCTTTAATGAATGGATAAGTTCTATCTACGAGCATCTAGATCTATGTCTCGATATGTGTTTTTCATGAGCATCTGTGTCTCATTGTAAGTGTTCCATAAATGTCTATGTCTCAGGGCGTGTTATCCATAAACATGTCTCAGTGTACTTGTGTGATACATAAGCTTGTATGTCTCAGTGTGTGTTATCCATAAACATGTGGGTGGTTGGCAGGTGCTCTGGTGTGGTTTGCTCCTTCTTTCCTCTAAACAGCTATCGTCCTTATCTCTCCTCCTTCTTTTTTA
>NW_004797562.1:442014-443339 GCF_000002075.1 Aplysia californica | reverse complement strand
CCTTATCTCTCCTCCTTCTTTTTTACGTTTGTTGTTACTCTCTTGTAACACCTCTAATCTTCGGCACTTATATGACCTTATTGTGTTGCAAGTGCCGTAAAACTCTTTACTAAAACTAAAACTATCCATAAACATGTCTCAATGTACTTGTGTGATACGTTAAAATCTATGTCTCAATGTATTGGTCTTATACATAAGTATGTATGTCTCAATGTATTGGTCTTATACATAAGTATGTATGTCTCAATGTATTGGTCTTATACATAAGTATGTATGTCTCAATGTATTGGTCTTATACATAAGTATGTATGTCTCAATGTACTTGTGTGATACACTACGTATCAATTTGTGTGCTAATATCCTTGAAATTAAGTGTCCATCGTCTCATTTCCCCCTTGTCTTCTTTATACCCTCGTGCCCTTTTTTCTCCTGTCTTCTTTAAGGGCAACACTCGGTTCAATGTTCAGACGTTAATAGTGGGTGGTTGGCGGGTGCCCTTGTGGGGTTTGCTCCTTTCCTATTAAACATAGATCGTCCGTATCGCTCCTCCTTTTTGTGCTCCTTACTCTCTTATGACGCTTCTAATCTCCGGCATGTATATGACCTTATCGTTTTGCAATTGCAGTAAAACTTTTACTAAAACTTAAGAGATTGATATCGTCTGTTTGTGTCTTGCTGTGGCACAGCTGGGGACCGATGCTGATACGTCTGCCACACAGACATACATGTGCATGGGATACATATAATATTCAGCTTTTTATTACACCCGTCGCGCATCGCTGAACGGGTTGCGTAGCGTTCTCCTACGGAGCACTACCCATCTTCCAGCCTCCCTCTATCCCTCTAAGCCGACTGTCATGCGTTTTCCACGCTCCTACGCACTCGTCACTTCGCGAGCTGGCTCCGCGTGAAGGAACGAACAAGAATCAATTTGACAATTCACCTTGTCACAGGAGAGCAGCAAAATCTGGATGTTTGGCGGGGCGGCGACGGCGGTGGTGGTGGGTATAGCTGTCAGTCAGTCAGTCAGTCAGTCTGCTTGTCTGTTCGCTGCTGTAGCTGCTTCGGTTGTGAATGTTTGCTCTCTTGACTCTTTAGTATGGGTGGTGGTGTCATGAGCAGTTTTTCTAGGAGACGTGGAAATATTGTGTTTCTGTTTGTAACTTGTGTGTAGTTCCTACAACGTTTTTCAGTATGAAGTGTAAGTTCGGTTATTGCTTCATTAATTTTCCAAAATGTCAATCAATACTAACATATCCGTCTGGATGGCATCTATCTATCTATCTATCTATCTATCTATCTATCTATCTATCTATCTATCTATC
>NW_004797562.1:440624-441646 GCF_000002075.1 Aplysia californica | reverse complement strand
CCACCCACCCTACGGCCTTTTTCGTCTTGACAGACGACCAAAAGCACTATGCGTGGTACTGCTTTGCCTGAGCAGTAGACACAGAGGAAGTAGGTTGCCTAAGCACGCCCTTCCTTTCCTCAGATCTTGACTTCCTTGAAATGCTCTTACGAAAAGACATGATCAAAATGCTTAGAATCAAGGAAGGTGTAAGTGTTAGGGATGTCTTATTATTTAACAGATTTGAAAAGGCTAATTTTTATCACACTGATTTTTATTGATTTTGAATTTCGCCGGTGTGGCAGCCCGTCGGTTTACACGTCTACAATTTTCAATCTGCAAGGGATGTTTAATGTGCATAACGTGCACACTACATCTTCGAGATTTTTTAGTCCTTATTCAAGTAGGCCAGTAGCTTGATATTAGATATCTTAAGAGCAAGGGTGCAGCAGATTGCCTGTCGGCGGAACGCCTATATTTTATGATTGTGTTTGTTACGCATGCTTGTGCAAATCTCGGCATTAAAAATTGTTGTGTCCCTGGAAGGACGGCGCTCCTTTTGTTGTGTCTTTTCACTTGATGCGTCCGGGCGTGGCCAGTTATCTACGTAGTGCCTCTACAAAACCTTTTCACTGTTTTTTTCTCTCCTACCCTACCGTTTGCACCGATATCAACAGCAACAGCAACAACAACAACAACAACGAATTCTTGTTGCCATCTCCCTTTCTGTCCATCCCCTTTATTCTGTGATACTCCACCTTCCTCCACCCTTCCCCAACGCATGCACTTTTTCTCCACCCCAACCCACCCCTTCCCCACCTCCCTGCCCCATCTGTACCCCCAACCTTTGCACCGCGTGCATGATGCAGGAGTGAGGGGTGCACACAGTAATACAGTGCTGTGCGGTTACTGCGGTACGCTTGGGTGAGCGGGGGTGTTCACATCACACTTCAGGGAACCACTTCAAAAACCTCCTTTTCAAAAGTATACCCTCATACATTCTCTCCTTTCTACCTTTATTTTTTTACTTTTTCTTTTTTTTT
>NW_004797562.1:438816-440524 GCF_000002075.1 Aplysia californica | reverse complement strand
CGTGGGTATAAATATATACACGTATATTATATATAAATCTTAATTTTTCTTCTGTTACTTTAAGCATCGTTGCCCCCCCCCCTCCCCATTCACCACCCCACTTGTCCCCTCGAGTCCTATATAATGCACGAGCGGGGTGGGGAGGTTCATATGTCTGGGATGCAAGCTTACGTTGGAAAAAAATAAAAAAATAAATCTAGATTTACTGGCGCATGGCGGTGAATTATGGGATCACGCGTTC
Source organism: Aplysia californica (assembly GCF_000002075.1). Taxonomy (NCBI): domain Eukaryota; kingdom Metazoa; phylum Mollusca; class Gastropoda; order Aplysiida; family Aplysiidae; genus Aplysia; species Aplysia californica. Next base: position 440,283 of record NW_004797562.1, on the reverse strand, counting down.
AAACGCCTTTGCGTTTTAACTGAACGTACTTACAACATTATCAAAGTCCTTGAAAGGAAGCCCACATTTATGTGGCGTTAAATTTGTTTGTTTCGTTTCGTTCCTGTCTGTCTGGGGCATAGAAAAAAGGACTTCAATTGGCCTGAGTGGATTTCAGAGTTGCATAAGTTAAGATATGAGATTTTTGTCGCATTGGTGCAGATCACTGGAAGCAGATTTTTGTTTGTTTGTTTCAGAACTGTGAAAAAGAGACATACTAGTTGCGCCACAGACTGCTTAATAATGTTTTGATAGGTCGATAACTTGATGGCTAGTAAACTAGACAGCTAGTCAGAAAGACAAATGAACAGAAGAAAGGGTGATTGGAAAGGAAGACTCGCACACCTATGCATGCATATTGTGTGTAATAGATTGGATGGATGGATATAGATGGGTGGATGGATAGATGGTTGGATGGACGGACAGACTGACAGACAGATAGGCTGTCACGTGAGCAAATAGGTCGGTAGGTCGGTAGATAGACAGGTAGGTAGGACGGCAGGCAAATGTGCAGGTTGGAAAGTAAATTCTAACTAATCTGACTCTCAAGAAGCTATTTCCTTGATAGTCGAAGCAGACTTTATGCTGTAGAAGCTAGAGAGGTGAGCAGAGTAAGTCTGATTCCCTATAAGGACTTCTCTGTTGACATCCACCCCTTTGCGCTCATATGACCTCATGCAGTTGCGAGCGCCGGAAAACCTCTACTAAAACTAACGCTCAAGAAACTATGTAGTCCAGTTTTAGCCTCTGGGAGCCCTGTTCAAGACGAGAGGCGACAACAAGCCGTTGTATCTTAGAGACAGAATATCTCCAAATTCCTTAAACCTCGACCATTTTGGAATTTGTGAGGTAACCCTTATGTCCTTACGGAGGTTTTATTGTTCTTTTCACTTTTTAATGAACTTGCAAATTGTTCGGCGGGTACTTTCGACCCAGGCACGGATCCAGAGACGTGCTTCTTGTCTTACAAAAAGCCATGGCATTCACACAAATCACTTTGGCTGCTGGAAGGACGCGCTAGTTAGAGAGGTATGAGTTATGGGATCTTCAAAAAATGAGCATTGACATGAGAACTTTGGGTTGCTGCCATGGTATTTGGAAATGTAATCACTTGCCCTCGCTTTTGTTTCTCGCTGTGCGCCAGAAAGCATACTTCAGCGGAATGAGCTATTGCATGTGTGTGTGTGTGTTGTTTGGCCTGGTGTCTTCATCTCATGCATCGTTTGCTCATTATCGTCATGTTGGGAAAATCCCTTGATTTAGGGGCTGGGAACAATAAAAAAAGAAAGAAAGAAAGAAAGAAAATAAATATAATGGTTTGTGTACCTCTCAAAACGGCTGTCTTCGAGGTCATGTTTGTGTGTGTGTGTATGTGTGTGTGTGTATGTGTTTGTGAGTGTGTGTGAGAGAGAGAGAGAGAAAGTGTGT
>NW_004797562.1:435421-437453 GCF_000002075.1 Aplysia californica | reverse complement strand
CCCCTTCTACAACCACCGACTCGTCCCCACGAAGCAACCCCGCCCCCCAAAAAAAAATCGTCTATAGTCACCTTCCATTCCTAACTTTCTGTGTGTTGAATATGTCTTGCGGTTTACCTGAATGATGTTGTTAAAAGGAAGAATATTTTATTGTCTGAGAAGGCAATGGACTGTATTTTGGAGATCCATTTCGACCAGATTTGTTGTCAAAAGATATTCGAATTTCCATACAATTCCGTTAACTGCATCCCTTCACCAAAGTCACCGTTTGAAATGTCACTATACTAATGCCACTCTGTTTTTCTGTATGCTCATAACAATGCCATATTGGTTTCTACGTCACTATACCATTATCACTCTGTTTTTCTGCATCCCCATAACAATGTCAGATTGTTTTCTACGGCTCTTTCCCGAGGCCACACTGTTTTCTGTGTCCCTTTTCTCATGTCACTCTGGCGTGGACAGAATATCAGGACGTCAGAAAAGAATCTGTGTCCCAACCACAACGCCTTCTCAAACATTAATTTCTTCAGCCAGAAAAATGTCGGGGAAAAAACGTGTGATAAAACTGTTAAGAGTTTAAGAAAAACGGAAAATGAGAACTTGTTTTTTTAGTTTGACCATTGTGAAGTTGGGATGAATGTGCAGAATGCTAATTAATTTTACTGCTCTTAAGCTCCACGCAAGACGTTTTTTGAGTAAACTTGTTGCTCTTTTGTGAACGGAAAAAGCCACACTAATAAAGCGACAGTACCTTACAAGTTTCTATAACTGCACATACCGGTTCCAAAAATAAGTTAATTTGTCAGTGACTGCCGTGTTTACTTGCCATCACAGGGCTTGCAACCTCTTGATATGCGCGTATGAATTTGTTACTTTACTATACCTCAATCCCAAAAGCCCCTGTTACACGCAACGATAAATTGTATCAGATTCGTCGTATGAGAGAACTGTCTGTTTTATCGAACTGTGTTGTCTGTTTACACGTTCCAATCTATCATTAGATCTAAGTTTTCTTTCGATTGAGGAGATTCCTCGTCATAAAGCCACCATTTCTCTTTGCAACGACAGCTATTTGCCTGCTCTCTATGTGTGAAGGTTTCGAGCTCTGGACCTAATGAATGAAAGGCGAACACTGTACCTCTAGATCACGAGAGCCCCACCCCCCTTCCCCAGTACATTTTGATTTAGCAGAATAGTGTCTTTAGAAAAGGGTGGCCATACTCTAGGCCTACCGTGTTGTGTGTAGAACTGGAAGAAAGCTATGTGCAACGCACCGAGTGACCTTGATGCACAGCTTCACCCTTGACGATCAACTAAAATATATATAATAACGCACCAAATCAGGTTATGAGCGATCAACTTCGCTTATTTTGAGACGCCTATTCCGAAAAAGAAATCAGTTTTTACCTACGATAATTATTTAAAAAATTTTGAGTCCCGAGTTTAGTTCTGCGCGGCGGCAAATTTCAAAGTGAATCTACGTCACAGCGCGTTTCCCTCTAGTGTGACCGTGATCGCATGGAAAATATCAAGCAGCGCGAGAAATCACCGAGTCTCCAAACCATCGTTCAATCGTCCAAATTTTGTGCAATTTTGTGGTTTCACCTAACGTTTTATCGTATGATCGCTATATCGTCCAATTTTTGTACAATTTGTCGTTACGTGTAACCGGGCCTTTAGTCTAGATAATTGTTGGGGGCATCACAGATGATGGAGCAACCACTTTACTCCATCTTCAACCTGCCCATTCCGTTATATTGTCTTCCCATCTCTGTTTCTGTCTACCTTTCCTTCTCCCTCCTTGTACAGTCGATTAAAAAGAAATTGAAAAAAAAGTGATTGTACTCCATTTGAAAAAAAAGCTTTAAAAAAAGACAGGTGTTTTTCAGTTGCACGTGATTTGTCAACGTTGATTTTGATTTATCCGTGACGTTTCCGTATTTCCTTTTCCAATTTCCGTAAAACGTGTTTGTATGCCACATAATATGGACTCTGCAGTTGTAACATGGAACGAGGGATTGCATGCCCC
>NW_004797562.1:432902-434653 GCF_000002075.1 Aplysia californica | reverse complement strand
TGTGTGTGTGAAAGAGAGAGAGAGAGAGAGAGAGAGAGGGAAAGAGAGAGAGAGAGAGAGAGTATTTGTGCTAGCGTGTGTGTGTGTGTGTGTGTGTGTGTATCTGTGTATGGGGAGTATGTGTGTATGTGTGTATGTGTGCATGTTTGTGTGCGTGTATGTGTGCGTGTATGTGTATGTGTATGTGTGCATGTGTATATATGTATGTGTGTATGTGTGGGTGTGTATGTGTGTGTGTGTGTGTGTGTGTGTGTTTTGTGGTGTGTGTGTGTGCGTGCGTACGTGTGTCCGTGCGCGTGATTGAGTGTTACAAGCATGAACCCTCCAATTTCCATAGTAATATTGATAACATGCATTTGTGACCACGTCTTTTGAAATGATTTTCCACGGTAGATGTCGCGTCTATTGCTCGTGAACTAAACTTCATGATGGTAAAGTCTTGACAGAAATTTCTCTTGTGTTAACTGAACTGTAAAGGCGGACTGATAGACTGACTAACATACTAGATACGTAAACATGGAGTGATAGAAGAAGAAAACGAAGGAAAAAGAGGGGATGGAGGAGGAAGAGGAGGATGAGGGGGAGGAGGAGGAGAGGGGGTTTGGGTACATGTCGATTGGGCAGGGGCACATTTTGTCTAGAGGAAGGGAGCCAGTTTAAGGAGAATTTAAATAAAACAAGGAAACTTAAGTGAGACAAGGAAAGGGAAGGCGAGAAATCAACACAGAAAAGACGACAGGAACGAGAGAAGAAACAAAGAATAACAGCAGCCTTGGGGGTGGGTGGGGGGTGAACTTGGCGCGTCCTGCCAGGAGAGTCTGCCTAGGGAAAAACCGCTCTGTTAGATCTGCTCTCGGCGGGGTTCAAGCTTTGCTTTTTCTGTAAGGCGATATCGCGAGGCCGCATGTTAATGTAACCCCTAATCTAGGAAGATCGTTTGCATTGCTAGGTAAAAACAGATTTGCCAATCGAGTGGGATCGTTTGGAAAGACATTTAAACACATGGAGCGTATCACAGCATTTCCATTGACAAACCAGATCATCGTTTAGGCAACCTGTATTTTTATGGACTCATTAAGATGGGGTGGGTTTTTGGGTTTTAAAAACATTTTTGTATACGACAAATTTTTCTTTGAACAATGTGGGATTTCCCAGTGATTTTAAATTTTGCGTGTTCTATTCTTTAGCCGTGCAATTAGGTGAATGTCGGTTGTGACCACATATCGTGTAGATCTACTGCAACATGGTTCACTCCCCTTTGTGGGATACTGAAAGAAGTCATTAACATTAATTAACAATGCTAGTGGTGACATCAATGGCATTACATTTTTTATAGTACATTTGGTATTTGCAATGAGTGATGACTTTGGCGTACAACGAGTTCTGGAGAAAAAAATATTCTAAAACAAGTCGCTGCCTCAGAATTACAAAGTTCTATCTGACATTTTTGGCCGATGTGAGTAACTAAAACTATGGGGTCTGAAACCAAAAAATGTTCTATCTGCTCTGTTAAAATCGTAAGATTATTCGGAGTCGTAGTCGAGATTGTGAAAGAATTGTATTCGAAAACCCTTGACGTGTGAAACTGATTTATGATTTTTTTGGGTCAATTTCTCAAACTAGGTACTGAGCAAATAGAACTTTGTTGTTCTAGGGTAGCGAAGTTCTGTTTTAGAAACGAAGCATCACGTTTTGATCAGCTCGACATGAACTGTGGCTTTGAGCTTGTAGTGTGGGTAACGGTTTAGAGG
>NW_004797562.1:431486-432730 GCF_000002075.1 Aplysia californica | reverse complement strand
GGGGTGGTGTCCAATCGCCGTCAATGCAGGTGGTCTTAATGGTGATGATTTCTGCTCCTTTTGACATCCTAAGGTAAGTCTGGAGGCATGACCTTCGATTCAGAGTCTGTCTCCGACTGATGGAAGGATGTTAATGTAGAGCCGAGAAAAGTGTTCAGCAGACAAGTCAAGTTCGAAATAACCCATTTTAGATTTTCAAGTTTCAAGCAAGGTCGCCGGCTCATACCGGTCTGGCGTAATTTCCGCTAAAGTAATAAGCTAATAAGCCACGCTGTCACTATCAATTTTTGAACTGCGACAACGGCGAGAAACTGGCTGCACGAACTCGGACTGTGACGCAAGGGAGAGCGAGGAGCCTTGACATTTTTAGATATGTTGATTATGACCAGCCTGATGATATGTGTTTTGAACTATTAAAAAAAAAATCAGTGTAGGTTTATGTGAAAGAGCACTTTCTACCAGCACAGGTGGCTTTTTTCTTCACGTTCATCTGAGCTTTAAAATAATCTATTTATTGTACAGTTCAGGAACATATTTCATTGCAGTATTTATTCTACTTTCTTTGGTCCAAACAAGCAAAAATTTCCTTTCAAAATTGTCAATACCAGAAAAATAATGTACAGGCATGGTGCCATTATAGGAAGAGGGGAAAAAAACCACCTATTGTACCTTCACAATATACGAGTAAAGTATGACGATATGGTACAAGTCACACTGTAAGTCATCACATTTTAACTCAATGAATTATTTTTCTACAAAGACAAAGAGAAAAACATAACTTTATAATTCCCCCACCACAATCATTTACTTATTTACTTACTCTCTCCCTATACCGTCAGGTACATAAGGCAGAGAGCAGTCGAGGCCACGCATGTCTGTCTCTGGTCACGTCCTCCAATTTCGGCACATCCAGGCCCTGGGTGATTGCCTCCTCCCTTATCGTGTATCTATAGCTTCCAGTTGGTTTTCCTCGTTGAAGTATGGTAGAAAGCTGACAATCATTTACTAATATAATTATAATTAAGACAAACTAATACAAGAATACCTGTAAACGTTTGATATAAAGCGGTGCAGTTAGTCCAAAGCTATCTGCAGAACACCATGATGTTTTTGCGTTGGACGAGCGTTAGGTGGTGTTGGAAATGTGAGCAGTGCACGTGGGCGGGGAGAGTACCGAGGGTAGATGGTGTAGAAAATATTTGCCATGTGTGTGTGGGAGGGGAGGGCTTTTTTCTGTGTGTGTG
>NW_004797562.1:426934-428091 GCF_000002075.1 Aplysia californica | reverse complement strand
GGAGTGGCAATTATTATATAATATTATTAAGTTTAGCTAGTTAGATTAATAGAAAGAAGTCAGAACTGTCGATTTGGCGATTTCCTCTTTTGTCAATAAATCTCTGTGAAATCTTTCAAGAACTATTGAAGTTGAAGCATTAACTTCATCAAAGGTAGATGTAAATTACCCATTTTGTTTTTCCATCAAACGGAAAGATTAGAGGCCTCCTTTTATATATCGTATGAAAAGAGATTCAACGTACGTAAGAAGAAATGATTTATGCACAGACATGGCTAAACGGAAGGTAGAAGACGTATTAGAGCTGTGATTAGACGAAGATCAAAAGTGGAACAGAACAGAGGAAGAGAGAAAACGAAGAGAGAAAGGTAGAGAGAGAGAGAGAGAGAGAGAGAGAGAGAGAGAGAGAGAGAGAGAGAGAGAGAGAGAGAGAGAGAGAGGGAGCAATACACGCGTGGAGTCTTGTCAGCTCATCTGTGAGTAGAAAAGCTGGTGCTCACGCTCACCGTAATTCCTGGCGCTTTCCCTCCAAAATGTGAGCGTTTTGTTGAACACCGAAAAATGAAGAAATCTGCGGCTCACTTAGATGCCTCTCTCGCCACATTCTTGAGTTTCAGTGGGGGAGTCGATGGTGACGAAACTTGATCCCTCGCAGACTGGGGAGACTTTCCGAGACTGTCTGAGCTCTTTCCTGGATTGCCGCCCCCACCTTCTCTACCCCCTCACCCGCCCTTACTCCCTCCTTCACTCTCCCCCTCACCCACCCTTACTCCTTACCCCCTCCCCCCTCCCCCTCTCCCAAGGCCTTAAAAAATAAACCCTGAAAAAGAACTCCCAGAAAAACAAACAGAAAGGGAGAAAAAATGCGTACAATGCGAAGCCTACTCTAACCGTGACTAGACTGGGAGCTACCAATGACAGAAACATTCGTGGAAAGATGAATGGGGTGAGACAACTCTGGGCATTAGAGATGGTAGTTTTACTGTTTAAAAAACACAACAAAAAACAAACAAGCTACAACCAAAAAAACAACAACAAAACCCCCAAAAACCCCAGAAGTGGGAATGGAAACTTGAGAAATTGATTGAAGGTGAGCTGTGAGAAAGACCCAGTTGTGTGTGTGTGTGTGTATGTGTGTGTGTTTGCGCGTGTATGTG
>NW_004797562.1:424274-426540 GCF_000002075.1 Aplysia californica | reverse complement strand
GGGGGTTATAGGTAAGGGCATGCTTATTTTTTGTGTTGTCTTTGGGAGGGGTGGGCTCTGAACCCCCAACGTTTTATTACCTCCCTTTTGGTTTGGTTTCAACGGCTTAAAATAAGAAGACTTGACCACGTGCTATTGTTGTCAAAGGCGGGGTAAAAGTAGTTCAAGAGGGGCGGCAAAGAAATCGGGTCCCACTCAGATTCAAACCCCGAATATCTGCGCTTCGTCGTGGTGGCAGGGTCCCGGTTTCTAGACTGTCAAATGGGACGTAAAACGATGACATGTTATTTCTTCTGTAGGCCTGTCCTCTGTGGTGGACCCAGAGAGACAAATTTAACTAGATGTTGTCACGACACAGTGGAATCAGGCGCTCGTCAATTTTGGAGCATATTATAGAGTAATTAGTTTCATATTAAAGCCTGTTCACTTGTCTTGCCTTTGATGAAGAAAAAAAGACCCATCTGCCTTCAATAGAAGTCAAGATATCTGCGATTGAAGGAAGTAAGGGTCTCCTGGCATCAGCGGTAAAATGAATGAGAAAATGACCTCTAAATTTTGGTGAAAATTTCGAAGCTGGGGTGTCCTTGGAAACTACAAGTTTATATTTTGTGACATTTTTAAAAATCCACGCTACGATAACGGGTTTTTTAATGGACATAAAAGGTTTTGTGCCCTCTAAAAACAATTCTACAAAAATTGCTCAACAGGCGGAAAAATTCATATTTCTTCGATTTCCTTATTTTGACGAGCGGGTGATTTCATCACGATACAACGCAATAATGTTCGCCCAGACCACACAAACTCGCCCGTGTTACGGGTGTTGCAGGCTGGAAGTTTAATTGCAGGCCAGGACCCTTTATGGAGAATTACTCTGCTCTGGGAAACGACGTTTTGTCAGCCTGGAAAAATATGTAATGCCTGCCAATTCTGTCGTAAAAGAAACCGATAGAGTAATGAAACGCATCTGGAGGCTAGACGGGGCATGTTTTACCCCCCCCCCCCCTTTTTTTTTTAAACATAAAGAAAAAAAGAAAAAAGGATAAAAGAATAAATATAAATACGCGCTTTAAGAAAATTGTTTCATTAAAAAGAAATGATACTGTAAAACCTGCTCAAAATGAAATAAAAGTATGGTTTGGAAACATCTTTGGGAAGTTGTGATGTGATTCGGTGCAAGGGGAGGTAAGGCTCAACGTGGAGAATTGGAAAAAGTTTGCCAATATGCATTTGTAAGACTATTTCATATTTCTGGTCCACATTTCCATCATTTATTGTAAGGGTAGCTCATATTTCCAGTTCCAGTGTACACCATTTGTAAGGGAAGTTCATATTTATTGCCCCCCATTTCTATCATTTGTAAGGTAAGCTCACATTTCTAGTTCATATTTCCATCATCTCTGAGGATAGTTTATATTTCTAGTTAATAGTTCCATAATATTTGTAAGAGTGTTTCATACTCCATCATTTGCAAGGGTTGTTCATATTTCCATAATTTGCTAGGGCTGTTTATATTTCCATAATTTGTAAGGGCAGTCCACACAGTTAGTGCAAGTGTTGTAGGCTTTCTGATGTCACACCAGCTCGTCCCCCCCCCCCCCAAACCCCAAAGAGAAAACAGAGACTGGGAAATTCCAGCAGGTCTGTGACGTCGACTCCCGCCCCGTATGCCAGAAACAATTTATATCCAGAGCATCTGGGGATGAACTCCTGGTTTTTTTTTTTGTGTTTAGTTCATTGTCTTTGTAGTTTGTAATGTTTGTGGAAGCTGAAAGAACAATTGGGCAAAAAATGAAGCTATCAATGCTCGTCTTCATACGATAAAAACACACCAAACAAGTATGTTTATCTCTGTGGAGGAGTCGAAGAGCAAAGAGAGCAAGAGGAAGAGAAGACAAAGATGAAGAAAAAGAGCAGCAATAATAAAGACAAAATCGATGAAAAGAAGGCAAGAGGAGAGAGTAAGAAAGAAGAATGCAAAGGTATGGGAAAGAAAAAAAAATGGTAACGAATGATGAAGTAGCAGCTGCTCTTTCATGCTTGTGCGAACAGACATGTTCATTACGCTTCGTACCATCATTGTCTTTTTCTTGCAACTCTTCCTCTCCCCACCTCCCACCTCCCCATAATTTCCCTTCCCCACGTTCCCACCTCCTCACCTCCCCATAATTTCCTCTCCCCACTTTCCCACCTCCTCACCTCCACTTCCCCACCACCCCTTCTCTCAACCTCACCCTCCCTCCCCACCACCCCATATCTCACCCCTGCC
>NW_004797562.1:420802-422139 GCF_000002075.1 Aplysia californica | reverse complement strand
TCCCACCACATCCCACCACATCCCACCACATCCCACCACATCCCACCACATCCCACCATACCCTACCACATCCCACCACATCCCACCACATCCCACCACTCCCCACCACATCCCACTGCATCCCATCACATCCCACCACATCCCACTATATCCCACCACATCCCACCATATCTCAAAACATCACATCTCCTCTTCCCACGCCATCCAAACACACCACCACATCCCACCATATCCCACAATATACCACCACATCCCACCACATCCCGCCATATCCCACCATATCCCACAACATTCCTCCATACCCCCTCACATACACATCCGACCACATCCTACCACATCCCACCACATATTGCCACATCTCACCATATCCCACTATATTCCATAACATCCTGCACAGCCCACCACCTCCCACCACATCCCACACAACCCGGGCTAGTCCTGACAGACAGAGTCGAAGCATCTGGCGTTTTAAATGACCTATATTTATTGTGTCCACGAGGATGATTAACATTTACTATAAATCAAAGTACGAAGTTCGAAAAGGGCCTAACTAAATTCGCAAAAACGGATCTCTCGTCAATAGAGACATTGGTCAGTGGCTAACTCTTGGTCGCTCCTCATTAACTGACCACAAGTAACTTCTAATTACCTAACTTCCCACAAGCCACTCTATTAACTGACCACAAGTCACTCCTCATTAACTGCCCACAAGTCACTCCTCACTGACTGACCACAAACCTCTCTTCATTAATTGACCACAAGTCACTCCTCATTAAATACTTCAACTTATGCAGTTGCGAGCGCTGTAAAACCTCTACTAAAACTAAGCTAAATTACTCCAAGTCACTCTTCATTAACTGACCACTATTCACTCCTCAATAAATGATAAGTCACTCCTCATTGACCACAAGTCACTCCTCATTAAACAACTCCAAGTCACTCCTCATTAACTGTTCACAAGTCACTCCTCATTAACTGTTCACATGTCACTCCTCGCTGACTGACCACAAGTCACTCCTCATTAACTGTTCACAAGTCACTCCTCATTAACTGTTCACATGTCACTCCTCGCTGACTGACCACAAGTCACTCCTCATTAACTGTTCACAAGTCACTCCTCATTAACTGTTCACAAGTCACCCCTCGCTGACTGACCACAAATCACTCCTCATTAACTGCCCACAACATTAAATTACTTCAATTTATGCAGTTGCGAGCATCGTAAAACCTCTACTAAAACTAAACTAAATTACTTCAAGTCACTCCTCATTAACTGACAAGTCACTCTTACACACAAATATTTCCTTCGTGGAGATTGAGAAGCTGTTCTGTGTTGG
>NW_004797562.1:416143-418139 GCF_000002075.1 Aplysia californica | reverse complement strand
TGTGTGTGTGTGTGTGTGTGTGTGTGTGTAGGGGGAGGGGTGAGAGCGAGTGAAAGATGGATTAGGTAGATACTAGATGCGAATGCTAAAGTGCCGGGGGTGATTAACCTTGTCCGGGGCTGGTTCTCCGGTGTCAGAATAGATAACTCCGACTGAAAGCCAGTACTGAATAACAAAACCAGGGCTGAATGGTAAAACAGAAGCTGTCAGAAATGAATTAGAATAAAACAATCTTGTCAAAGAGCGTGAACCTTTTAGTTCTACCAGAATGTTTTAAAACAACCCAAGTGAAGACTTAATTTTCTGCTGCTATAGCTTGTTCATTTTCGTCTGTCGACGGGTAAAATAAAACAAAAATAAGTCCGTCTGTTTAATCCATCCAGGTGTTTGTATGCGGGTATAAACAATAAACAGTAGATGACCAACAAAACCTAAAAGTCCTTTATCGAAGGTCACTGAAATCTAAGGTTCGACAAGTCTTCTTTTGTGTTTTTATCGATCCAGTGATGTTACTTTAAAGCGGGTAAAAACATTATAGGGGATTTATATCTTGCATTTAAAACTTCAAAACTTTGATCAATTCCATCAATACCACACTTTAATATACACCTTTGAAACACTGTCTAACAGACGAGCGAGTACTTTTTTAAGACTTTATTTGGAGACGTCTAAACAGTATCTGCAGAAAATTAACAATCATACACAGAAATATTGGAGCAGTGCGCTGTCACTGTCTCAAAATGAGCAATTTGTAAGCTAAGTTATTGTAAATCATTCATCGTAGTTATCCTCTGTATGCACCCAAAGGCCGGTATTTAATTTAGGGCCGAATAAAGAAACGTGTTATTGCTGTATCAAGATTTTTTTAAAATTAGTCGTTGACCCACAGAAGTGCCAAGAAAATATACATGCGCTTTGGCCAATTGATTAATAAGCCAGAATTTTTTTAACGCGGTCAGACCAAAGTGTGCAACCTATAGAAATATATTCTAGAAACCATCCAAACCCACACAACACTGGTTTCAAGAAAGATCAGAAGTAAGACAAGGATGTGTACTATCCCCACTACTATTTATAACATAAATGAACAAAATAACAGCAGAAGCTAAACCACAAGCAAAACTGAGACGATAAACATCAGCAAAATACCCGACCACCAAACATCACAGATGATAACAGCAAAATCAAGAAAGTAGAAGAATTTAAATTCCTGGGAAGCATGTTCACCCAAAATAGAAAGAAGAACAGAAATAAACAACCAGAATCAGAATTTTAAAAAGGGCCACTGCTGTGAGTAACCAACGTGCACCACCACGTGTACTTTCACAACCCAACATAACAATGGGAACAAAGCGCCAGCTCATTAATTTAACTGCACCTTTATGCCAGCACTGTGTTACCAAACCCAAACATGAACAATTAGCAAGAGTCACTAACGTAAAAAACAACAACTGTAAAATGAGATGCCCATGAAATACTTCGAGCATCACAAGAAGAGACAGGGTGAGAAACAATTAGTCCGTGACAAAGTTGGCTTGACTCCCCGTTTGGAGTACATATATAGATCAGATGTACATAGAGGAAGGGGCAGGTCCAGGAGAAGATGAATAGAGTAGAGGGGGTCAGAGAAACAGTAGACAAAAACAATATTATAACCATGCAACAGGCGATACAACAAATAAGAGAAGGATGTTTGCTTCGTCCCTCGATACCGTAACTGCGCATCTAGACCAAGGATCCGTGTCCACCCACGTCTTCCCGTTACACGGACACGGACCAGCTTAATTCTTATATCACGCCTTCTATGGAATGGAGCTGACATTCGTCCTTCCAATTGGCTTTACGGTGATCATAAAATTTCCTCCGTCTAGTCCCATGTAGAAGGGCAAGTTCAGCCAGGCTAACATTTTCCAAAACGTTGTTGTTGTTGTTGTTGTTGTTGTTGTTGTTGTTGTTGTTGTTGTTGTTGTTGTTGTTGTTGTTGTTGTTGTTGTTG
>NW_004797562.1:412747-413868 GCF_000002075.1 Aplysia californica | reverse complement strand
TCATCATCATCATCATCATCATCATCATCATCATCATCATCATCATCATCATCATCATCATCATCATCATCATCATCATCATCATCATCATCATCATCGTCATCATCATCATCATCATCACAGACGACCAACGACATACAGAAGAGTCTTTCCAATTATCAAGAGGGAAATCAGAGACCCACCATGTAGAACTAAGTACCAGCACCTGGAAGATGTGTATTCTAGGTACTCCTATAAGCGGGAACAAAAATCTATCACATGTCGCTGGGACCAGGTTGAGCTAGCGAGACTGCGGTCGGACCATCATTGAAATTTAAGATGGTATAAGAACTTTGTAAATGAAAAGCTGAGCCCATGTTGCCCAAGATGCGGCCATGAAAAGGAGGAATCAAACATATGTGTGAATGTCCCGGAACAATGGCAATTGGAATGGAGTTATTTGGACGAGTGGAGGTGCCGCTAAGCATATTGACAATGGAGCCGAAAAAGAGCCTCGCTCTCGTTCGAAGATTTCTTCATGAAGTCCGTCAGGCCCATTAAGGAAACAAAACAAAAAAATCGTCATCATCATATTTTAAAGTAGAATAAAAATATACTCGAGACTTGAAAAGGGTTGGTGTCATTTATTCTGATGTTCGTATAGGCCTAGATGTTCAACGTTTCCCCAATAAGGCTCATCAGGAACATAGTATCTGAGAAAAAAAGTGATGACACCATAGCAACAAAGCGTTCACTATAAATTACATATTGATGCGATTTGGAGAATATCGGAAAGAGCCGAAGCTCGGAAAAAGAAAAGCAAGTCATTATTATCATCATCAAAGTACGGCATTCTTCGAGACCTGCACGCACTCGGCATACGCGGTCACCTCCCTGCCTTCATTGGCAACTTCCTGAAGAACCGTTCCTTCCAGGTTCGTGTCGGATCCTCCGTTTCAGACACCCACCGACAGGAGGAAGGGGTCCCCCAGGGGAGCATCCTTTCTCCTCTCCTATTCGAAATTAAAATAAATTCCATAGTAAAAACCCTCCAAAACAGCATAGACAGCTCGTTATATGTTGACGACTTTGTTATATGCTGCCGTTCGAAAAATCCTCTTTTGAGATATATGGAAAGGCAG
>NW_004797562.1:402125-410660 GCF_000002075.1 Aplysia californica | reverse complement strand
CCCCCCGCCAACCACTATCAGTTGCAGCAAGTCACAATGTGTCCATCATCCAGCAGCAAGCTACGCAGGTAAGTGTTAGTGTTAACTGTTTCTCTATAACACATGTTAGTGTTAAAAGTTTTTCTATGACACATTACACATGTTAGTTTTAACTGTTTGTCTAGACACATGTTAGTGTTAGCTGTTTCTCTATGACACATGTTAGTGTTAGCTGTTTCTCTATGACACATGTTGATATCTGTTTCTTTATGACACATGTTAGTGTTAAATGTTTCTCTATAACACATTTTAATGTTAACTGTTTCAATATGACACACATTAGTGTTATCTGTTGCTCTAAGACATGGGCTAGTGTTAACTATTTCGCTATGGCACAAGTTAATGTTAACTGCTTCATTATGACACAGGTTAGTGTCATCTCTTTCGTATTTTACAACTTAATGTTAGTGTTAACTGTCTTGTTATGTCGTTAACTGTTTCGATTTCTTGCGATTTGCAGCCCATTCCCTTACCCCAAGTGTTTCTGACTTATTTCTTCCTTTCCACTACTTCTCCTCCTCCGTAGACAAACCGGTGTGTAGCTGCTCCTTGAAAATATTATGTTCGAAAAAAAAAGGTAAATAAATCTCAACGTATAGCAACATAGCAGTGGTGCCTACATAACAGTGGCTGGCCTACATAACAGTGGTGCCTACATAACAGTGGCTGGCCTACATAACAGTGGTGCCTACGCCTACATTACACTAGTGTCGCCTACAGAGGCCATTAACAGACTCCTAACTGCTAGCAAGCACTACTGACCTGACCAAGCGTGATGAGTTCTACGAGATCTGACTTCTGAGTGTGCTGAAATAACCGTTATTGTGACCGCTCGCCGTAAAATTCTATTGTACAACAGGTCGTCCACTTATTGTGGCGGTTGATAATACTTTTTTTCCGCCCCCATTGCCTCATTTTTAGATCTCTTAGACGATGGGCTTCTTCGACTTTGCCTGCCGGGGACAATCTTGACCGTGCGAAATACACCGGAGCAGAAAGTTCGGGATACTAAGACTGGGATATTAAGACTGGGATACTAAGTTTGGGACACTAAGATAAGGATACGAAGATTGGGGTGAGAAGACTGGAAACCAAAGACTGGGAAACTAAGATAAAGATACTAAGATTGGAATAGCAAGACTGCAAACCTTAGACTGGAATGCTCCGTGAAACATTCTGCGTAGGGGAAACTGATCTCATGTCTTTTGCGTGCATGATCGAGAGCCTTATCCTCACACCACTGATGTCGTGACTTCGTTCTAGGCACCATGAGCGTGTGTGCACGCATGTGCTCGTGTGCTGTTTGTCCGGTGACAGACTTCAGAATATTGAACCGAGTCCAAGTGAATACATGCATCAGTATGTCATGGAGGCTCTGCATGGTGTGGTCCGTTCCTTTAACTTCTCTTCAATTTCCTAGATCTTGTCTGTTGTCCCAGTCCGGTGGTGGTTGAAGAGCACCACTGATAGGCTAGGTAAGGGGCGAAGGCTGACTTGTTTGACAGGGTAATCAAAGTGAAACGGGACCAGATATGACCTGTAGATATGACACAAGAATCTTACTCGAGGCGGCGACTCTGAGTTGTGAATGAAACCAAATCCGGAATTCATATTGTATGTTCAACCGCCAAAATAATCGGGAAAGTATCTTATTAAATATCAGTTCCAACTAAAATTAAATTTAACTTTAGATGTGAATACATAAACACAAAGCAAAGAAGCAGAGACGTCAGTACTAAATCTATATGTTATAGATCTACCAGTGAGTCTAACTCTTTGGTAGAACATGACAATTATCATTTTTTAAATTTTACATTTGGCTGTTTTTGTTAGCCTTCCGCGGCCAGGAGCTGGTGTCATAATCGAGGTCACGATCTGATTATAGGACGGTAAAAAGTCGAGGAAAAAAAGCAAGCACTTGCAACAGTGAAGAGATTGTTAGGAGTTAGTTCCCCTCACATTTGTGAGGTAGACTCGACCAGTGTTAGTTAGCTTACATAATCAGGGCTTGAGATTGATTTTAACTGTGACCCCAAAGGGGTGAACAGAGTATATGTGACAATGAAATAGCTTAGACTGCTATGCACATGTTCCCTTCAACTATATTGGTGGACTCTCCCAGCCTCACTTTAAGCTTACTTAATCAACGCTTGCGACTGCTTATGGAGTGGCCTGAGAGGGGTGAGGAGGCTATTTCTATGGCCGTGAAACCGTTTCGAATGTTAGGCATAGGCCTACTGTTCATTGTTGATTACGAACGTCTTTTGACATTTAATTTAAGAGGTTTACGTTTATGGATGAATTTGACAGCGACAATGTTTCAAAATTAGGAAGGGAAGCAGTGATTATTTGATTATATAGACGCTTCGCCCCTGGGCTAGGTCCTGCTTCTTTTCTTTCCCTTCGTTGTTTCTGTCTGTGTAAGGGATTGGAGGGCCCTACTGTTAGGTTCTACTTCTATTCTTTCCCTCAGTAAGTTTCTGTCTGTTTGTCTGTCTTACTTTTCCCCGTCGCTGGGTGACCATTATTGTATTCATGTGCTTGTCCTTACTCAAACTTCAATAACGGTCTTGTGTCGTTCCAGGTACCTGCAGAAGTGCACGACCACCAACCTGTGGCAAAGACGCCAAGCCAAACTACTAAAGTGGAGAACGTCCAACGCTGGTGCGACCAACATCACCCAAGCCACCACAAGCCCGAGCATATACCCACCTCCAAGCTGGGCAGTATTCTCGTTGATAAAAAACACAAACTCCTGTTCTGTGCGATTCCTGGAGTGGCCATGAACGATTGGCGAAAAATCCTCCTCATTACGAATGGTGTGGTGAATACGACCAAGGTGAGCTCCATTGTCGGAGGGGATGTCTTCGGAAAGTACGGAAAAAGTGTCAAGAAACTCAGCGAGTTCAGCTCAAAGGAACGAGTCGAGATGCTGACCAAATATTACAAAGTCATGTTCGTTCGAGACCCTCTGGAGAGGCTGGTGGCCGCCTATACGGGCAAACTCGCCCCTTCTTGGTCCAAATACTTCCATAAAGCCTTCGGGACACAAATCATCAAGCGTTATAGAAGAAACGCAAAGCCAGACGATATAAAAAAGGGGAGCAGCGTGAGGTTTGATGAATTCGGTCGATATATCGTGGACGTCGAGCACGAGGGTAGTGCGAGTCTGAACGAACACTGGCAGCAATACTACAAGCTGTGCCACCCGTGTCTCATCAACTACGACTATATTGGATCCTATGAGAACGTGGAGAAAGACACAGCTCACGTTTTGGACAAGATAGGCGCTAAGTCGCTCATGAAATCTCCATTCATCTCGGAGACGAAGCGACTGTCGGAGAAAGAACTCATCGGCACTTATAAAACAATGAGTTCTAAAGACTTGAATAATCTGTTCAAGATTTATTCCCCGGACTACACGTTGTTTGGGTACAAATGTCCTCATTTCCTGCATCAGTTAATGGAAAAGGATACAGAATTCCATGACTATTAATAGGGGGTTTCAATAAAAAAAAATATTTAAAAACCATTAATTAGAACAAGACACATGTCACTTCGTAGAGCTAAAAGAGCTGGGAAAAATATATAAAAAACAGCATGAAGATTGGATAAACGTTTATACAACTTACTTATTACATAGACAAGAGGATGACACCAAAATGTGCTAAAATGAGGCATGAGAAAGACAACTTAGCAACAGTTTTTCTTAATTCAAAGAAAACGTTACCTGCAAAACATGTGACAATCATACATTTCCAGAAAGGATATGTAATGACCTACATGATACACAATGGTTGCGTAATATGCAAAATCACGTGACCAAAAATGGCCGCCATTGACGAAACCCACAACAGATTTTAACTTAAAAAGTGACATAACATTAATGTTTTAAGTCAAAAGTGTACAAAAGTACATATTTTCTTGATCAGCACGACTAGGGGCATCTAACAAACTGTAAAATAAAGCAACAATAAATCCATTTTATTTTTAAAAAATCATATTTCACCCCGAAAAAATTAATGTAGTTGGGCACAGAAAACACGAACTCAGAAAACTGAAAATAATGAATAGCTCGTACAAATTGCCATTCCCTGACTGATATCTCTTCGATTTTTAATCACCTTTAGCCCTTAACCCGAATTATGGGTGTGTCGAAGACGCTTGTCATCCCCCGATATATTTAAATTATTCGTGCCTGACGTTAGTGATTTTGAATCTAATTCCATAAGAATGCCAACAGTCTTGAGCAAAAGTATACATTCTTTAGATCAACAAAAAGTGATGCATCCAATGAAAGATACAACCAAAGAACAGATGGGTACAGAGGAAGAGAACCAGCGTCTGTGGTGTAGCGGTTAAGAGCTTCTTTCATAAGCAGAAGATCTAGTGTTGATTCCCAAGAGGGGAGAAAATTGCTATCTATACTCTTCAAAAAAACAAAAACGCATAACCAAGTGCATGTGTTTTCGTGATAATAAAATATGTAAAGATGAGGTTTTGTGCATGCTAGTTTCTTTCACACATAGCCTATGTGGGAGTTGTCTTGAACTTTTCACAACAAATTTCATCCTTTACTCACAGGTAGGCGCAGCCTGAGCTGTTGAATTGTGTGATAATTGAGTGTTAAAAAGCTCACAACTTGTCTAATTTTGTGAGTAGTCGCACGAAATTTGGCGTGTGCATTCATTCACTGGGTGGGTATATAATGGGCGAAAAATATTTGTTTCATCACTTGTCAGTTCAGCGATACGCCATGCCACGACTAACGATAGAAAAGCGAAACCAGACTATTGGACGTTTGCAAGCCGGAGAAAGCCAAACTGATGTTGTCACACATTTCAACGTGTCACAGTCTACCATCAGCCGACTTTTTGCAAGGTTTCAACATTCCAACTCCACTGCCGATCAACCGAGAAGTAGACGGCCAAGGGCAAGAACTCGAGCCCAGGATCGCTTTATTCAACTTCATCACCAGCGGGATCGTTTTGTGCCAGCCTCTTCAACGACCTAACCGCTTTGGAATATCATCAGAAATTCCGACCAGACAGTACGCAACCGACTCCGAAATAGTATTAAGTATTAAGTGAATTGCAACAAACATGGTGTGCTGTGTTCGATTTCTTTTATTCGAATAGTTCGAATAACATTCGTTGGGTTGAAAGAGGTGCACGGACCCCAACTTTGCTTTACTTGCTTGAACAAAAGGACTGCTTAAATTTCAAATTGCTTTCATAAGGCTTTCCTTTAGGATAGCCTAAGTGGGCTGGTCTTAGATTTCACAAGACCAGGGTTTGACGCCAGTCGTTATTCATTCGAATACGGACTGTTAAAAAGTTTGAAACTCTCTTCCCAACGACTTTTATGAAGTACCAAGTCTGAAAAGAGTTGATTGTGTCTGATGAACTGTAGAATTCAACAATTGTTATTTAGAAATTATAGTTCCGAGGCTGAAGCTATGAGCCTGCCTATGGCGTTCCACATGGCGGGTCCCAATCACAATTTGAATTTGATATCTCAATTCTTGGGTTTTGCAAGGTAAATAACTTATACATTATTACATGTGCTGTACATAAAGTATCATGAGGTGCCCTCCCTTCTATAACCTTTACTCTTTTGAGTCTCGGCAATTACATTGTCAATGACCACAATGGCCCCGTGCATGGACCGCACATCTGACGACACCTCTCGCCACCCCCTCCCCTATACCCCCCACCCCACCTCTAACCCCAAGTCGCAGTTTTATAGCTTCATGCACGAGGCCACATGGCAATGCCATACAAACAAACACCTTTACAAAGCAATCCCAGTAAAGCTGGTTAATTTTGTTTAGATGTTTTTATGACATGCTGCAACAACAGATAATTTAGATAGTATTAATAATTTTTTAATTTTTTATAATGTTACCTCTAAATCTTTTTCCTTTCCTGTTCTTTTCCATGTGCTGTTGGAGTGGGATATATGCTGTTGTCTTTAATCTAAGAAAGTAGCATACTGTGAGCCTATTTAACGCTTAGCGGTCACTTGGTGCAATAATGCGGCAGTAAAAATTATCCGTTCCAATCACCTGGCGAAGTTCTGCATCAGGCCCGAGAAGTCCATTTTGTTCAGTCACCTGGCTAGGTGACCAGAAGTGGTATTTTGTACTGCTGGCTCTGTGACTTAAAAGTGTTAAGGGCATGTCCATTCTTTCTCTCTGAAGATGTTTGTATAGAACACATAGCAACAACAACAACAACAACAACAACAACAACAACAACAACAACAACAACAACAACAACAACAACAACGACAATAAACAAACACCTCAACAACAACAACAAACAAACAAATAATAGACATATTATGATACGTCAAATTCAAATTAAAGTATCCCTAACACCGTTCCGTTGGTAAGAATTCGGTGTCTATCTGTTGTTTGAACCACCACTTTTGTGGTAGACTTTTGGTTATAATGAACTTATGAAGACTGTAAAAATCCCATTTAAAGTCATTTGCTTATGTTTACTTTCAACTTGCAAAACTGTCAATTTTTTTGCAAATGAGTCTAGCTATTATTATGTGGTGAGAATTAACACCCTCCATAATACTATCTTTTGAACATTTTGTTTTTAATTTATATAATTTCTACGCTTATAAGTTATTTCTCCTACTGTTGTCTGGAGTTTCTCTTTTCATGATACTAATCGATCGTTGTATTTTAACACCCTTGTCTAAACTTAAATGAACTACAACAATCACGTTTTGCTTAACAAGTGTATTCTCTTTGTATTGACCAGGTTTCTGAAAAGTTAAGCTCTTCCATCGTTCAAGATGCATGTGCTAATGCAACATATTCTGTTTGTGTAGAACAAATGGTATGGAAGAAGTTCAGATCCTTTGGAAGCTTAAACAAAATAGCACTACAATATTAATAAGTCATATTTTCCCCTTTAGTTGGGTACAAATATGCTAAACTCTCTTTATAGGAACAGATAGTATGGAAACAGTTTAATTCTTCTGAAAACCCTAACAATGCACCACTACAATATTACAAAGTCAAATTTTCCCCTTAAATTAAAACTTCTGTTGACTTGGAATTCCATTTGTCTTTCCGCGTTTCCTCTTTCTCAAAACTCAAAGGGTTGTGCCCGTGCTTGGTACAGTTCAGAGATCCCAAGAAGATTATATATTGTGCGTCTCTCGACGTCAAGATTTCTCATTTCTTTATGATTCATGCCAAAAAGAACCAGACACTTTCTTTTGTACAAACAATATACCAACTACCTGTAAAGAGAAGAGAGTGGTATGTTATGCCAATAGAACTGGCCTGATACAAAAGTTGACCTATCGGATCTTGAGGCAAATGCAGGATTTTTTTGTGCATCCTATAATATTTTTTTTTAATGTACCTATGTTTACTGATGGTTAAACTAGTGTTTCCACCTTATGCTGTTGCGAGCACCGTAAAACTCCATACTAAACTAAACACTAGTCTCCAGTTCACAATAATCCGAGAGGGCTTTAGAGTATGATGTGAAAAAAATAATACATATTTAGCATTATTATTATATACGATAACTACTGGTTACCTAAGGATTTCTATGCTTTATTCATTTTTAAAGAATTCGGTATTGCATCCGACAAACACATTCTAATACTCTGTCATTTCCCGCTAAAATCTCTGGGAGGGAGGGGAGCAGCATGCACCTATGTATTTCCCCATAATTTGTATACGGGAGTGAAAATGAAATTTTACCAAACAGTCCTCAGATGCTTTATTTTCCAAACAATAGTTATCGTTAATGTGGTAGTCAAATAGACACAAAGTCTGTGAACGTGAATAAGACGTCAGAATCTGGAAACGTGCCACGTTACCTCATTAATATCTCAAACTGTATAATAATGTGTGTAGCTCACCAACAGAGCCATTATTGTTCTCAAGATTCGAGATCAAACAAGCTTTGGGAATTTTGCCTCGTCGTAAGGGTATATTGGTTTATTCATGATCTCTGTTAAATATTCCATTCCAGAGCCTGCCACTGCTTTGACAAAAGTGAGCCGCCATATTCTCATCGTATCACTAGATCTTCCATTTATGTACCATACTTTGTCCTATAACTATAATGATGTACAGGGTGTTGTGGAAATATTTTCAAGGGAGGTAACAAATATTATTTACACTACTTTTTTCGCCCCGAATTCCTAGACGCATTACGCCCCTTGTTGAAAAAAAGAACCTGACAGGGAAAAGGCAAGTCAGAAATAGTGATTATACATTTTTCTTATGACCAAGCACCTGAACCCACTGAGCAAATAGGGTTGTGTCGCGTGCTTAACATATATATGTTATATTGTAGTCAATGACTATGTACATTTTGATTGTTATCTTTCCCTTAATGTTTCAAATAATGTTATCTATTTTTAGAATTAATTTTAATTGTTACAAATACTGTTACGTCATGATTACTTGAGATACGTGTGTGTGTGTTTGTGTGTGTGTGTGTGTGTGTGTGT
>NW_004797562.1:399419-401192 GCF_000002075.1 Aplysia californica | reverse complement strand
CACCCCAACCTTCTTTTATAAAAATAAGCTCAAAACCCCTTTTGTGAATAACGTCACAGCTACCCCACAGAGGGTGGATAGCCTGAATGAACGTAGTAGGCCAAGTAGCCTAAGTTCCGACTGGAGGGTTGAAGTAGACCTTTTCCCAATTACATCTCATGCTCAAGTCTTTCCTCCGAGATTGATAGCGCAGCTCTACTTGTAACACTACTCACATTGTATTTGTTTGTTTCTCTATTTACCCAACCAGAAGTTCTTGTCACTCAACTTGTAAAGCATGAGATACCATGTGTCATCTGTTATCCTTTTTTTTGGGGGGGGGGGGGGGGGAGCATATGAGAAACAATAACCACAAGTGCAGTCCTTGTTGTACCTAGTGACTTCCTTCTTCCTTTTCTGTTACTGTGACGACATTCATTTCGCGTAGTGTTTACGCTGTGTGCCTTTTTCTGGGTTTTTGTAATGTGTTCACTGTGTTTATAATCCACTAAAAGAGCTGTATCAACAGTGTTGTTTCCAAGTAAGATTTGCGGGTGTAGCAAGTCGTAAAGCGTACTTTTAAGCTGGGATATGCTAGGGTAGTAAGTTGTGAAGCCAATTTTCCAGCTGGAATAAGTGTGATATAAATGAAATCTATAATTATGATTGTATCACAACCTAAAAACATTGCTCTCTGATGACATGACTGTACTTCTAATGTTTTATTACATAAGCCAGGGCATCAACTCTTGTGGCGTAATATTATAATATAAGGCTATTTCAAAGTCAGAGGCTGAAGTCACTACAGCTAATGGAAGCTGGTGGCCCCTCTGCCCGCCCCCTTCTCCTCCTTTCCCTGACTTGATATAACAACATATTGTTTCGTAACGTCTTTGTTGTTTCTTTTTATTCTATTAGTAGGAAACATTCTATCTTCATCCCTGGTTCAAAGTTTGCGTGCCAATTTCCCCTTTATTACGTTTCCGATTGTGACAAGATTTATCACCAGTTTCAGTTGATTTGATATGATAAGATAGCTCTGGAAAATAATCTTGCTTTTCTGCAAATGTCGTCCAGTTTCAAGTGCGGGTCGCATTATTTTAAGGCTTTCAATGTAAAATGTAATCAAACAATCGATGGTAGAAAATCTAGGTTGTAATGGTTGTATTATAATGAAGCTGCTCCAGTCTCCATAGATCTAGTACTTTTTTGTCCAAAGTCACCTTTTATGTACAGAATCTGTAAGAGAAAAAGTTTGAACTACAGAAGTTAAAGTATTTGCTTATCAAACGTAGAAGAATACCAACCAAGCTGTGGGGGTAATGTTGAAGTATAAAACCCAAAATGAGGTACCAAAAAAATGTAACATTGTACGTATTGCATGGTAGCCTGTGGCGCATCGTGCTGCTTTTCATATTTTGAGTGGGGTTGTGAGATGTTATAAATATTTACATGTATAAGGTGCAACTAGATTGTCCGGTTTTGTGTGGAGTTGTGGGATGTTACATATACATATGGAACGACTAGATCATCTTGATTTGTTTTATCAATCTGCAAACTGATTGATCAGTAGATGGTTTAGTCAGTCGGTTGATTTGATAATTCAAGTCACTAAATTTACTAAATAACAGATTTCTTGATTGGTTGCCTGTTTAGTTGGTCTATTTATTGGTTGGTTTCATATTTAGTTGAACTGATTGGTAGATTGGGAGGTAGAATCAGTACATCTGTGCGTCAGTACTATGGTCTCCTTCCTCCCTCCCCCCACCCCACCCCCTATCTCTCTCTCTCTCT
>NW_004797562.1:395420-396906 GCF_000002075.1 Aplysia californica | reverse complement strand
CACACGTCACATTGCCATGGAATTAGGCGCTCGTCAATTTTATTTTTTTACTTTATTCATATTGAGTTATTGATGTAATCTTAAAGCTTTTTCGTATGTCTGGCTTTCGATTCGTAAAAAATCCTCATCTTTCTTGAAAAGAAGTCGAGATACTTGCGATTCAAGGAGGTAGGGGTCGTTTTGTGTCGGAAGTAAACATGGTGACAAAATGGCCGCCAAAAGTCCGGTTACTTCCAAAGCTTGAGTGTCCTTGGAAATGCAAATTTACATAAATTAATGTCTGTCATCAACATTTTTCATCCAAATACACACAGAGATGTGTTTTTAATATTTCAAATGAATATAGAAGGTGTCGAACGGGAAACAAACAATTCGATGAAAATTGCTCAACTGGCGGAAAATTTCTGTTTGTTAGATTTCATTATTTTGACGAGTGCCTGGTTTTAGCACAATGACTCACATAATATTATATTATACATTATATACACAGTTGAACCTCTGAAACGACTGTCCTTTGTCGAGGAGAAAAGTGGCCGTCCGTGGCTGTCTTAGGCAAGACTGATCAAAATGAAGAAAACAAAGCATTCCCTTCATAAGAGTCCAACCGGAGGGGGTTGAAGACTTTGGATTGCTGTAGGGCTAATTAAAATTAAAATGAGCTTTTTTCTTTCTCTTTGAGGGAGGTTGGAAAAGGGCGTTTCGTGGCTACTGTAAGTGTTAAATTCTTCGAAATGTAGGCCTAGGCCTATCTGATGACTGATGAAGAAGACAATGTGCAGAGCAAGAGTTAAACAAAATGTAGTCTGGTTCGTATGGATGGCCAGTGCTATGATAAAACAAACAAATTTGAATGATTTGCCCCAACTCAGGGAACGATCATTAGAAAA
Source organism: Aplysia californica (assembly GCF_000002075.1). Taxonomy (NCBI): domain Eukaryota; kingdom Metazoa; phylum Mollusca; class Gastropoda; order Aplysiida; family Aplysiidae; genus Aplysia; species Aplysia californica. The sequence continues at coordinate 396,019 of NW_004797562.1, read as the reverse complement.
CCGACTGGGTAAATAGAGCGACAACTCAGATCACTTGTGATTCGTGTAGATCAGATTTGTGGGCGGGGCTACTAGATTACGACAGTTCCCACGCCTCCCTAACCAGTAACTGAGATAATAATTTTGGCCTAATGCTACCGACTGGTCAACTTGGGTAAACATGATCGGTTCACTCATTGGAAGGACTACCAATAGCGACAGGTGAATGGATTGTGACGGCTCGTCCACAGCTTCAGGAGCCTGTACACATTGTATAATCAATGCAACGCGTCGGGTGATGAGAGACTTGCGGTGGCCATCTTAGACAGGTTATTTTGGTTGTTGACTAATGAAATGTGGGCCTGCAGACCGCAGACGCGTTGGACCCAATGGGGTTATTCAGTAAGGTTGTGAGTTGTGAGGTCCTTGGTTGGACCGGCTCTCGTTTTGTGCAGTGCAACGATAAAAACGGAATGGGTTTTTTTTGTTTTTTTTGGTTTTTGTTGTTGTTGTTGGGTTGTTGTTGTTGTTTTTTTTGGGGGGGGTTATGCAGGTGGCCATACAGGTGGCTGTCTTTGCTGGTTCGACCACATAGGCCTAATATACATGTGTGTGTGTGT
>NW_004797562.1:391984-393517 GCF_000002075.1 Aplysia californica | reverse complement strand
TGTGTGTGTGTGTGTGTGTGTTTGTATGCGTATGTGTATGTGCGTGTACGTCCTATTACAAGTTCCATTGAGATTTACGTTGTGGGTTTTTTTGGTGGGTGGGGAGGATAGATAATATAAGGGGGTTTTTCCGTTAATATTATTATAAATGCAAATACAACAGATTTTCAGTTATAATTATTGTACACAAGTTAGTCCCAGTAAACAAGAATGTTACAATTGAAATGGGAGACAATATAAACTGTCTTTTCAAAGAATATTGTAGCTATTATCTCCCTTGTACGTGCAATCGGATGCAATTCTTGTGCAAAGTGCTATGTATTCGCTTGGACTTTGAACATGAACAGTCTACTCTCACTCCCAACCCATGTTGGTTTACTGAGCTTGATGTGATACTGATGTATCGTGCATAAAGAATCGTCGAGCAAAACTGTGCTTTTGAACCTCTTTTCCATAAAATTATTTTTTAAAATTGTTCCATATTTCTCTGGGCCTGACAACCGGTCCATGGCTAAGTTGCCGCGACCACCTCAGCTCTTAGTAGAGGTTGGCATAATATCTATCTATTGATTATATATAGATCTAGATGCTGCATTTAAAAAAAAGTTCTTCTCGTTAATTAATCATAAGTATCTGCTTGTCTGTACTACAACCGTATCCTCGTCAAAACTTTTTTTTAAAACATGTTGGTAGGTAATTAACTAGTTTGAAGCTTGAAACGTGTGTTTTTTTAGTGATGAAATTATTAATTTGCATAAATAAAAAGAGTTCTTGGTCCGGCCGATAGACCCGCTATATGATGTTCATATAGCCTTTGTATGAAACAGTATCATATCATCTAATAGAAGGGAAATTGAGAGAAAAATAAATGGTCGCACAGAGAAGAAGTATGATTTTTTTTATCTTGAAGAGGAAAAGGACAGCCTAGTGAAAAATGGGGGAAAGTTAGCTTCTAGCATTGATTGGTTCAATGGTTACCACATACATACAGCTCACAAACAGCCAATACAGGCTAAGTGCCCTAGGCCTATATGTTGTTAGTGAACGAAAAAGGCAGGGAGCAACATGTCTGCAGTTATTAAACTGGTTTCTTTATATGTTTAGAACAAAGAAAAACATACAAGCATTCAATACAAAATAGATGAGGAATAGCATAACTTAGCGTAGGACATGCTAAAAAATTCAATTTTGTCATTCTTTTCGTTTCTGACTGAAAAGTATAGGCCTATGAGTGGTCTTTCATTTTTTTTTACACTGCGCTCTAACAGAACAATCATTAGGCATCTACACCTATCTCGACTTTTGCCCGACTAACTTAAAAATGTGACCGCATGTTTTGATTCTGCCATTTCATTTGTATTGGTTCACGCATGTGCAAACGCAAAAGGAAATAACAAATCGAACCCCATCTGATAGTACCTTGATTGGGAGTGTAGTTGATCTTTGCAAATGTGTGTGTGTGTGTGTTTATGTGTGTGTTTATGTGTGTGTGTGTGTGTGTGTGTGTGTGTGTGTGTGTGTGTGTGTGTGTGT
>NW_004797562.1:306119-389988 GCF_000002075.1 Aplysia californica | reverse complement strand
CTCGACAGGTTGCGAAGCCCAACAACCAAGACGTAGTGCTACCTTTCGTTTGAGCAGCGCTGCCCCAATCCATTGTACTAAATGTGGATCTACCTTCAGGTTGACTAGAGTCCTCATGAGGGTGTCATACTGAACTCGGTTGTAGGCATCTTCCAGGTCAAGTGCTGCTACCAGAGTTTCTTCCACCCGTTCGAAGCCATCATATACGTCGGATGCAGAGTGGCAGCATTCATCCATGTGATCTTTCCTCTTCTATAGCTGCCCAGTTCCAGCGGTAAGACATTCTTTCCCCCCAGCTCTATTGCCAATCTGCGTACCACGATTTTCTCCAGCAGCTTCCCGATGGTATTTTGCATGGTGACTATGTGATATGAGGCAATCTTGCTTGGGTCCTTGTCTGGCTTAGGAACTGGGGACAGTTGATTGTCCAGTCAGTCTTCATGTATCTCCCCAGTCCACATGCTTTCGTTTAGCCTCTCGGCTAGTGCCATTGTCTGTCCTTCCTCCATGTTCTTCATGTGGCTATAACACACTCCGTCAGGACCAGGAGAAGTGTTGGATGCTTCCTGGATATATTTATGTAACATTTCGTTTGTCACAAATTGCAGGCAGGGTTCATCTTTGTAGTCCTGTTGGATCCTGTTGAGCAGCTGTTTTCTCTTGTCCTCGTCTTTCGTGTCAGTTTGTCTTAGGTATCTCCTAAACAGAGCACGGCCTTTTTCTTCATCAGTGCGCATCCACATATCATCCTCTTGTTGGAAATCAGGGATATCTTGTTTGCTCTTCCTATTAGTCATGCACCTGTAGAAGTTCCAGAACTGATTCAGGGCCCTGTCACTGTTCACGCCCCGGCAGAAGTTATCATATGCTAGGTCCTTGGCTTCTTTTGCTGCCTCATCGAATCTGAGATATGCTAGCTTTTTCTCAACTTTCAACTGCATGTTTGATCTGTCCCTCTCGTGTCTTCTCAGCGCTAGGCGTTTGATCTTCCACAATGCCTCAGTCTCTTCATTCCACCAGGGTGGCTGCTGTGCCAATACTCTATGCTGTACTCTGGGTGGCCTGGAGCTCTTTCGCAGTACACAGATGGGGTCGTTGGCTTCAGCGGGGTAGAAGAAGACTCATTTCTGTCTTTGATGTTAGCTGTTTCTTCCTCGCTTTACAAACACTGTGCATGGGATATGATAGCTGCTATAGTTGTGTAATACTCTCCATGTACAGTCTGTTGTTAGGTCTACCGAGACGAGTGTAACGTCTATAGCACTGTCGCAGTCCCCATCTCTTGTGGCTAGTCTGGTCATGCTGCCATTGCTGATGCATGAGAGGTCACATCTGTCTAGGGCATTTTCCAGTCTTGTCCCTTGGGGGTTTATCACTGTGTTTCCCCAATCACTCTCTCGCGCGTTGAAGTCGCCACAAAAGATTGTTTTTCCAGGTAGTGTTTCCTCCATCTCGCCAAGTTTGGCCCACTCGTTCTCAGTGACTATCCGGTTGCAGGCGTAGACGTTGACAACATTTCTTACAGGCTGATCAGTGAGCTCCACTGCAAGCAGGTGTAGGTTTTCTGACGCCCATCGGCTCATATCCAATTTCTGATGTCTGATTGCTGATCGTATCAGGGTGACCTGTCCATGCCCTTCCCTTTTGTAAAGAGTCGTTGCAAAGTCGGCAACATTGAAGTTCCTGTCACCTAGTCTGGTTTCTTGGAGGCATATGATGTCTGCTCCGTAACATAGGGTTTCAGCCACGAGCCCTCTCTGCTGCAGACTACGACAATTCCAGTAGAGAATCCTAAGATTACTCTTTCCCTACCGCTGACTCTTTAACTGTGTCTTTCTAGCTCGCGCCCTTCTCTTTCTCCACCCAACCCCTTTTCCCCCGTTTCCTTTTTGGGTTTATTCCCGAAGAGGAGCTCGAGCAAGGAGCACGAACACCGTAGCTCTTGCGAGAACCCTAGCTGTTTATTAATATTAATTAGATCTTTCATTGTGGGTTTGCAAAATACTGAGGAAGTATCCTGTCCATCTAGCAGAGCCTCATACTAGACAAGGGGCTGGGCTAACGATCTTTCCGCTTGATCTATATTATTTTGCGTTCGATGATGATGACTACATATTATTCTATATTATGGCTTTGATAATACAGTCTCTTTAAAATTGATGCCAAACAGCTTCCTTGTTGTTCTTTGTAGTTCAAAGTATTAGGGAAGATCACAGAGGCGTTTAGACAGTAATGATCCATGGATCGGCTTATCTCTTTTCTTTTTCCTTTTTTTGCTGGGAATAACAATATTATTCTATTAAAACTTGTCACTGAAAGATTACCTTACTCTTTTTCGAAGAACAGAAGGATGGAAGCGTTTATTTATTCATTAGAAAAGATGAATAATCATGCTTTGTTCATTCTATAAACGTTCTTCCTTGATTAGGGGGGGGGGGGGGGGGGGGAGAGAATGATTCGCCGGCAAACGTGTACATTTTGTGTATTGTTTCGTTAGGAAACGCTAGAGTCATGATTTGTGTTCTTGTTGTCGTCAGCGACCGGATGTTCCCGTGACCCTCTTGCGCATGCGCCCTTTACCGGTCTCCTTCATTGTCACCTCTAGGTAAGCTGAACGTAGAAGCTCAGGGATACACAAAATCTCTTTAACATCGGACAGAGCTTTAGGCATCCGCCTTCTAAATTGTTGCAGTTTTAGTATTTGTGAGTGTTAAATGCTGTTTGCATTATTGCTCATTCGTAGAATTGTGTAATTAATTCAATTTTCTCGTCTTAAGTTGTCTAACAGAAACTACCGGCTTCTCTCTGCAGGTTCTCTGCCGACCTAACAACCATCAACATTCACAATGTATGCCTGTGCTAAGTTTGCCCAGCCCTCAGCCAGATGCTTGGTAAGTGGAACAAATTCACTGCTCTAATATAATATGTTTTGTGCATAATATAATACCATTGGACCACAACTGCTTTCTTGACCCCACCGAAATCTTCCTTCAACAAGACGAGAGTCGTCTCTGTTGGTGTCGATATCAATGATATTGATTCAGATAACAAGTCAAGAATTGTAGTCACAAGTTAACTTTTTGAGCCGTACTAGGGTTTCAACTGTCTCCAGTTTTCTATTGGGAGAATGTGTTTTGTGTCCATACAGAAAACTAATTTGTAACCTTCAAGAATTTATGGCAACTGGAAGTGTTGTGTTCACTTCAAAATGACCTAGGAGTGACCTTTTCTTTGGTTTGCTCTGGAACAGTGTCTCCAGTGCCTGAATGTATGTGTAAAGAGCTCTTACATCCCTTTTGCAATATAAAGTTGATGCATTTTGTCCCATGAATGTATTTTGGATGCTTTTTTTCCTTTAAAATGTTTGATCAGTTCTTTGTGAATGTATGGAGTGAAAGCAAAATCCTCTGCAGTTCTGCAGAACCCTCACATTCACATTGGCAGTGGAAAGGCTACTTCCTCACTGCTAGATCTAGCCTAACATAATAATAATTCCTGTAATAAAATACTGCCCTTGTTATTAGCTCACTTAATGAAAGTCAGGACCTGTAACTTCAGGTCAAATGCCTTTGTAGATCTATAATGCTTGATTAGGCTGTAGAGAATCTTGTGCTGTCAGAGTGGATGCTTTTTTGTTGGAGTACCATTTGAAGGTCATATCATTTGATGAGTTCATTTTGCAATTCTTTCCTCTGTTTAGTGCAATTCTTAATTCTAAGTTCAGTCAAATGGTCTTCATCACTATGTCCTTGAGAAACAAGGATGGGTTTGAAAGTGTTAACTCAAGTTTTCTGTTATCTACCATTGATTGTTTGAGCCTACATTTCATTGTGATGGGTGATTATTGTGATGATTCCTTTGAAGGAATTTTGTATTTCTTCATAGTTCAATGTCTTAACTATTGTCAAGAATGTATTACACTTACACTCAAGAATTAAGGTTAAAGGAACACTGGATTTGTCCAATTTTGTTCATGACCTCCAATTTTTGTCCTTGCTCAACATGTTTTTATTCTGTCTCGGGTATCTGGTTCCTTGGTTCTTTTCTGGACAGATCTTAATCTCTGCAAAGTACAAACAGTAGAAGTACCTAGACTATTTGTAATTAAAAAAGTAAAATACATTTCGTTGCAAATTTCCAGCATCTTTTTTATAAGCTGATATGTCACTTTAGTGAGTTATTCTGTACAACTGTTTCACTGACAAACTGCTGATTTTGGTATTTCTTTTTGGACAGAGCGTGCTCACCCGATCTGCCCTGAGGCCTCTCGGAAGCGCAGTCGTTGTGAAGCAGGAGGTAAGCTTTTTTTGTTTTGGGATGACCGGTTGGTTTCAAAATGATTTTCTTTCTCAAGTAGAGGAGACGGAGAGAACGGTATGGGGTTTTTAATTTTCGTTAAGTTTATTCAACGTATACAGGTTGCTTTTTCTTTTCTTTTTTTGAAAGGGAATCACAGCAAGTGCCTGTTCTCCAATTGATACAGGGTACTCATTAATGTGCTGCACATGGTGTGGAGGTCTACAAATTTTCATAATAGTGTCAAGCAAACTCTTCAAATATTTGTTTCAACAATTTTTCACAGTAATAATGGATCTCAGTGGTTAAAGACTGTTCCTTATGCAGTTGCGAGTGCCGTAAAACCTTATACTAAACTAAACTAAAGACTGTTGAAGGTGACCCTAGTTTCTCTTTCCCTAGAGGTCAATAGTTTGTGCAGGGTCCTGTGATCTTGACAAGAGCATACACTTGTTTCATGAAATGTATAAATTATTTTGTTAACTATTTTCAAGAGTGTAAAGGACTTGCCACTTGTCCCTCTTTTTTTTTTTTACGCCAAATCTTAAGCTTCCCAATATCAATCGTGTGCATCTTAATTTTTTGTTTCGTCTGTTGGGAAGACTTTCTCTGCTTTCTCTTTAGCCAGAAGCGCTGATTAGGCTTTCAATCAAGTTCCGCTATTTTCTAAAATGGAGCGTAAGCAACAAACGTGAAACACACCCACCCCATGGTAAATGATTTCAAGAGTTCAACTAAAGTTAGTTTCGCTCTCTGTTTGACATTGTGTTAGAAAAAAGATTGGCAATGGTTTTAGCCCTAACACTAGGGGGTACTGGAATTATTATTATTATAGTATTCTTGTGGGGTAGGGCTAATAAGAGTAGGATTATTGTAATTTGGGGCTGGGAACAAAACCAAAAGACTTAACAACACCAATGTGTTTCAGTTTTTTAATGAATGTATCATCCTCCTAGATCTATGCGATACTGTGGAGCCTAGTGCAATGTTAGGACTTCGCTCAACTCAGTTTTGCTACATTGTGCTTTCGGTTGGCTTTGCCTAGGTTCTAGTGCTGCATCTTTCTCATTCGGTTTAGTTTTATCTCTGGGAAACAACGATGTAAATTATAAACCATATCTGAAAAAGAGATCCTAGAATCTCTGAATTTCTATTTTAAATTACTAAGGCTTACACACCATTCTTGATTTGTGTGATTCTTTGGCTTTAGATTTTTTGTGATCTATTGACTTTGGTTTGATTCACTTCGCTGAATTCAGCATTCAGGTCTTGAATCTAGATTCGGCATATAGCAATATTGTCAGTAAGAGGCTAAAACAAGACAAAACTACATCAGGATTCCTCATTTCCTTTCTCACCCTGGACCAGGAAATAGGCCATGAACAAACTTTCCACCTTTCCCTATCCTGGGCTAGCCTCTTGATGTTATTCGTTGTCTTGCCACTATTCTGTACATCAATTTCTGTGACTCTTCTCCAGGTTCCATGTGGTCTTCCCTTTGATCTTTTACCCTTCCTTGGGGTGGTGCTACTGACTGAAATATCTTTAGGTCATTTCCAAAGGGGGACATTAACATGTTCTTATATGCTTCTAGTAGAGTTGTAAATTCACTGATTCATCGTCATGCTCATAACTGCCTGAACTGCAATGGGGAACTGCTGCTTTTTCTTTCCTAATCCTTACTAGCATCATTTTCCTCTATTTATTTTGTATGTTTAACAAACTCTTCTGACCCGCTATTTCGGGGGTGCCTGTTAAAGCAGACTTTGTGCTGTTAAAGCAAGAGAAGTGACCAGAGTAAGCCTGATTCCCTGTATTGACATCCGCCCCTTGGCGCTCATATGACCTTATGCAGTTGCGAGAGTACTAAAAACAAACATTGATTTTTTTTAGTACGATTTTACGGCACCGGCAACTGCGTAAGGTCATATGAGCGCCAAGCGGTGGATGTCAACAGAGAAGTCCAAATGGGGAATCAGGCTTACTCTGCTCGACTATCAAGGCACCCCAGAAGTAGCATTTCACAAGAGAGTGACAAACATACAAAAGAAGTAGAGGGAAAATGAGGAGATTCCAATAAAATCCAGTTGTATGCCTGTTTGCGTATAATATAAGGGTTGGTAATGATGATTCAAATAGGAAAAGTTTGGGCTATTTATGAGGTATGTTGTAAATGGAGTGATGCTTGTAGGTTGACATTTATTATTTTTAATTTTATTTTCTACAGCCACAGGCCGTGTCCGGTGCCAGCCTAGCAACCTACAGTGGAATCAGCGCACTTAACCTTACATCTAAAGCAACCTCTGTTTCATCACTTATTAGCCAGGTAGGGATTGGAAACAGCTGTGTCGTTATGTGATTGTACAATATTTAAGTAGGTACCAGAAACTAAATTTTCAAAGTAGCTGTATGCCAAATTTATCAGCTCCATTTGAAAGGCCTATATCCACTGAACATTTTTGTACCAATCTTTAACTTCTGTCAATTTTTAAGAAAATGGTAGTTGTTTAAAATTTGATCAAATTTGTTAAAGTCAGTCACTGGCTGCAACCCCATGTTTGACAGACAATAAAAGAGTACCAAGAGTACTAAACATCTCCACATTAACAGAGTACAATCACTATAACAAATATATGGAGCCTAATTTTTTTCAAGACTGATCATTACAAATCAGTATTTTATAGCCTCAAACACGATGATCTGTCATTATTTCGACAAAAACACTGAGTGTTGACCCCTCTGGCGCCGCATCGGGCCCCGCAACGAACGAGTCGGCTCTATACTGTAGTGTACCCACGTGCGGGGTCACATGCTTTCTGAGTCTTGCAGAAGGATTGATGAAAAATAATTCCAAGCTGATTACTTTATTCTAATAGGAAATAAGTTGATCTTTTATTGGATATATTTTTTAAGCCAGTATTTTACATATTATGTGTAAAAAGTGATCTTTTAAACATTTTGACAGTATTTTTAAAAGCTTTCTATTTAGACGCCAAAGGCCAAATACATACCACGGGAAAGCCCGCTTAAAGCTCTACAGTTCTCCGCCAATGAAAAGACGGTATTTAATCATCCCTCGTTCCGCGAAGCATTTGAATGCACCCGTGTCAATTTTTCAACCGACCGACCACGCATTCCGACAGCGAGGGGCTTCACTTTCGTCGGCGATTCTCCAGCTCCTACTAATCGGACATAAAAACAACTTACACCATTGTAACGAGGAAAAGTTGAACTTTTACAAGGTGTACGGCATTTGGTGCTTTATAGCGAAAGAGCAAAGAAACAGCGATCGGAATTACCCCAATTTCACCGATACCTTCCAACCGCGAGTGCCCACGAGGCCGTGTTTACGCTACCTAATTTAAGAGAATTTTCCTGACACCGGAATTTTGGGAAAGTCATTAAATTGTAGGCTGCTACTCGCCTGATGTCGGGTGGCTAACGTCCATCGGGCTGCTGGCCCATAGGGATTTCTGCGACCTCGGGTGGCTAACATTTTCTGCCCACCCAGAGCCGGTCACCTAGATCTAGTTTTAGTCTTATATGGGGTGCTCACTCCGGCTGGTTCGGGCCGATCGCCTGAAACTGAAAAAAAAAGTTTGTTTTTTAGGCAACTGAGTCGGGCGATCCCATCCGTAGTGGGCACCACATATAAGGTAGCGTAAACACAGCCTCTCGGCCTTCCGAGCGACATAAAGCTATTGAGGGCACCTAGCACACCTTTGTAATACGCCCAAAATAGATCATAAATGATATTTTATCGCCATCTATTTTTATCGTCTTCCGAGGTTTCCTTCGCGAGTTGACTACATTGTTGTAGATCCCCTTGATCTATCACTGCACCCTTTATTCATTATTTATCGTTCATCAGAATGCCGGTGACAAAGTTACTGACACTAACATTAGAAATGCAGCATCCATACTTCACAAAAGAATACACCAGCCTATCCGTGTTGTTGTGGGGCATTTTCATTTCTTCACATAGTTTGGATTTTTCTGCAATCTGCGATTACAAATTATTAACGTGAAAAGTGGCAAAATTTTGAAATTGTTCCACTCAGGTCTCTAAAACTTTGGAAAGTCTTTCCCACATATAATTCACCTGCCATGTTGACCGATCCGACTCTTGACTTGGAGGACAAGGAGTGACTGAATCTTGCGCGATAGATCATGCGAATTTTAAAGGAGCATGCACAAAAATCCCCAAGGGCAAGAAGCCGCAGGCCAGACCGGGCTAATCGACCGAATTCGTTCGCCCGGAACATGCATAGAAATCCTTGATCGGGCGAGTAGCCTGACGCTAGTCACCCGACATCAGGCGGGTAGCCACTCCGTAAATTGTATTCAACACAATCTTGTCAGGTCAGAAAGTTTTTTTTTTTTCAGGGGAGTTTGTAGTATCTAATACTGTATGTAGATGAGAGTGATGGGTGAGATGTGTGCAGATGTGGTTGTAATGGTAATGGTGTTTCTAGCGCCCTTTCTAAAGCTCGGGGGGGGGTGGTGGTGGTAAATGATTGTGTCTTGCAGTGCTGGTGGTTCTTTAGCCTCTGGCCGCTTTGTTTACTCTGAATGTAGAATCGTCCCTTGCCTCATGGGGTTTTTTTGTTTTTGTTGGTAGGAATTAATTTTGAATTTTGCCTCAGGAGTCTATTCTTTTTTTAAATTTCAGAACCTCTAATGGATCTTTAATATTCTGAATTTTCCATGCAAGACCTCCAAAATTTCCTGTCCTTATCTAAGGTTACAATGTGCTCAATCCTTCCTGCTTACTGTAGGATGAGGGGATGTTGAAGTTGAGAAAAACGAATGGAACTCTGGACCTAGGGGCAGACAGGCAAACACCTGAGCTGATCAATGAGATGCTGACAAAAGTCTGTTTTTAAAAATGGACAGTGACTATAGGAGTGTTGTCATCTTCCGGTGCAGTCTTTACAGATGGAAAATCAATATTTGCTGTAACTTTTCACTCCATGAAGAATTCTGATGTCTTCAATAAATCGGAGAATATGCTCCTAGTTAGAAATTTTGAGTAATCTTTCTGCTGGGATGTTTTAACCCTGACGGGCAGGGCAAGGTCAGAAGTCTGCCACCTAAATTATCAAAATTGTGTCGATTGGGGTTTCTGGGGTGGGGAAAAGCAAAATAAGATGTACCTGGATGCCTTTCTAGGGAATCAGAAAGGGGAGCCGAACTCTAAATTTGCCTATAATTGAGCCATTGATGGAGGCCTTTTATTTGTATGGATTTGCACACTGTTGAATTGATGTGAAAGGTTGTAATCAAAAACCTATTTCTTTGTCAGTATAACTTCTTACTGAATGAAAACCTGTTCATTGATGGTTAGAATCTAGTTATCTCCTAGATCAGTAATCAGTTGATGATACTGTGAAGGCCAGACATTCGATTCCACGGACTCCTGCACTCAGTCAGCTCTTCCAACACCAAAATGTAATCTTTTTTGTCTCCTGTTAGTGGTACTTCAGTTTTTCAAAAATTGTGTGCTCTTTCCATCTTTAGATCCGCAACTTCCAGACAAGCGCTGTGCAGCGGGACATTGATCAGGCCGCCAAATACATTGGAGCCGGAGCTGCCACCGTTGGAGTGGCTGGATCAGGTACTTCCTATACTCCCTTGGTTACCCTTTTATTTCCCTGCAGTAAACGGGACCTTTCTTTCTAATCTATCACATTTCTTTTTTTCTTCTCTCTCCCTCTCTCTCTAGATCTAGTAACACCTCTAATTTCCGACATTTGAATGAGTTATTTTTGTTACAAGTGTAAAAAAAAAAACCTACAGTAGACTGTGGATAAGTTGTCATCTAGAGAAGGGGGGGGGGGGGGGGGGGGGGGAGGAATATAAACTCATCTGAAGTTCACGTGATTGTTGGGACCACACAACCAAGGAACTCTGGAAAATCTGCTCGTAATTTTAATTTTTGTAGGCAACTGTGGTGAAAATGGGGGAGACCAAAAAGGTTACCACGCTATATTTATTCACATCATTAGATTAGTCGCGTACTCATTCATGTTTGTGTGTGAGAGAAAGAGAGTTTGTTAGTCGCGTACTCATTCATGTTTATGTGTGAGAGAAAGAGAGTTTGGGAGGTGGTTGCAAGTGCCCACTGACGGCAAATACAGACTACGTGTGTACTAATGTTAACATGTACCTCTGAAAACCTTGCTCTTTCACTGCAGCTGATTACGTTATATTCCAGACTCGGGTAAAAACTATCACTGTTTGTCATGTTCTTTATTCTGTTATAAACGGAGTTCCCTAAAATTCTTTGAAAAGTGAATGTTGTTAGGAAAAAGGTTTTACACTGGTACATTTTAGACGGCTGTTAAAGAATAAAAGTGCTGTCACCCTAAGTTACAGTCGAGAGTACTTTTTTAGCTCAGTATTTTCAGAGGTTTTACTGATTGCTCATTGTCTTGTGACACATTATACACTTCAGCTTTGAGAGGAAGGGAAGCAACAGCAGATGGGATTATTGCCTCGTGGTGTTAATATGTGTCAAGTACACCCACTCTTGTGCTCCCCTCACTGTTTCATTGAGATATCATATAGGCCTATTGTTGCGTGTTCGTCATCTCTACATAATTGTACATGTGCTGTATTAACCCTATCTGTACGTCGTGTTTTACTATTACTATCGTGTCCATACGACGTGATGAACTGTGCCTCCACTTTCCAAAGAGGAAATTTACTCGTTAATCCGATCTGTACACTTTGTATAGCTGTATGTAAAAATGATTTTTTGAGAAATACTGAAAGTTTCAAAGAGATCTTCGCACTAGAAGTATTCCTAAATGTGAAGAATACAACCTCGGGGGTACAAAATTACCCCCAGGGCGTACGGATAGGGTTGAATCACTTGTGTCAAAACTGCTGTGAAACATCTGATACACATTCTCCCCCCCCCAAAAAAAATGCAAAGGTTCCACACTTGTGTCTGGGTAAAAATCACGCGATCGGCTCTACAACTGAGGCTACCGGCCCAGAAAATTTTGTTTCAATATCATATAGAAGAAACATTTTGCAATAACTATGTAAAATGAAATCTCAGCCCCAGTTTCGTTAGGGCTAGACTTCGTTTTTAAAGACGCATGGTCGGAGCGGGCAATTCCGGGTGAGTTAGGGTGGAGCCCTTTGGGAAAATCACGTTTGAGTTATGGTGTCATGTGTTAACCTAAGATCAACACAAGTGGGGTTGACTGTAAAACTAAAACTTGCCATAGTGTTTTTTTTTTCAGAGTTTAGGGCTCTGAAGACCCCACATTTTCTCTTATAATATTGTTAACATTTTTTTCACTTTACTTTTTCAGGAGCCGGAATTGGAAGCGTCTTCGGAAGTCTCGTCATTGGATATGCTCGCAACCCATCATTGAAGGGCCAGCTCTTCTCATTCGCTATCTTGGGTTTTGCCCTGTCTGAGGCTATGGGTCTGTTCTGCCTCATGATGGCTTTCTTGCTGCTGTTCGCTTTTTAACTTGGGCCTCAGCATGCATAGAAAATCTAACAATATTTCATTAGTGATTGAAAAAAAAAGTTATATGGTAACTAAGCGCTGTATTGTTTGCGAGGTGTGAGTGGTGAGAATGAAGTGACCAAATCATGTCTGTATACTTTCTTTGTTTGTGTATTTGAGGTAACTGTGGACACTTCATTACTTAGGTTCTTAGGGAATGAAGCTGAATTTCCTTGGCTGCACTTCCTCTCGCAGCTCAAATGTTTGTTGAGGGGTTGGTGAGTGGCTGGAGGAATGACAGGGGCCCACGGAAATGGTTGAATCCCCTCTCTTTTGTTTTGTGATAGTGTGACAACGTACACAACACAGACTAGACTGTAATGCATGAGCGTTGTTGATGAAGAAACCAGAGTTGATAAGGTGATGTTCACCTGATGCTATTTTGTTATCTTGGCTCAGGTTTGGTCTGCATGTGATAACCTTTATGCCATTAGTAAACTCGTTACTCGACTTTCCTTTGGCGTTGACAGATCTGCATACATTTTTGTCGTGGTGTGAGCAAGAGTGAAATGTGATTTTGTTCATGGAACCAAGAAAATAATGTTGTGAGGGCAAATTGGCTTGGAACCTGGTAAATCATCTGGTTTTTTCATCAATCATGTGAACTGTTGGGGTTGTATGTCAAGAGGACTTTTGTTACGTATTCAATCTGCACCCAAAATTGTGAGCTGTAGTGTTACTGTAACTTTTTTGTTCAACTTAGTAGACCAATTTTGGAGTTCCACATTGTTGCAGATGTGTGATTGCTGTACAGATCCAAGCACATTTGTTTGTAGCAACCTTCTTCGTAGATTGGGGTTGTTCCGAAGGATTTGATAATAAAAACTGTCTTGGAGACTTTGATGAATCACCTTGTTTGTGGTTTTTTCTTCTGCATGCTTTTTTATTTATTTTTTTTAAGATACAGCTTCATGGAAACCGTAGAGAATTAGTGTGGTTACTTCAAATGATAATTCTCAAAAGAAGAGATCTGTATGCCATGTTGTCTTTTCTTTTTGTGTTAATGTTACAGTGGTGGTTGCTGGCTGGTGGGCTGATTTTACAAACTTGTCTCGACCTGAGAAAGTTTAATTGTTTGAATTTCAATTAAGTGGACAGGTTCCCAGGTCCCTTTGGAACTTGCTCTTTCTCTTCTTCCATTCATTCCAGCATGCTGACAGATCGAACCGAGTTCTCCACCCTGGATGTGGTGAACTTTATGGTCCTAGAGACATGAAATGTTCCACAATACAGTTGGCTCCACTAAGTTAGTAGGCTTATAATAAATCTCTGAGCCGGATGTCTTGTAAAGTTATTTATAGCAGGTGTTCGGAATAGACCAGCTCTGCGATAACAAAGGTCCAACCATTGACAAATTCCTAGAACTAATGGAGAGAAAAGCAGATGAAGCAAAACATCCATGGTGAATTCCACCAACATGACCCACCAGAGGCATAAGTTGATCGTGTAGTTATTTTTACACATTTTATGGTGTGCCATCATGCCATGTATGCTGGAGAGTGGGGAAGGTATATCATGCACTTTGATAATCTAAATTTTCTAGTCGGCAAATGACCTGCCATGAACTTGGTTTGGCACCATACTGTGACTTCAGCTGCTTTCTTGTATCTCCATTTTTTAAAACAGTTGATAACAAAGAGTGAGATTAAGAAGTCATATTTTTAATGTAAAAAAAAATGGAGATACGACATGAAAGCACTTGGGTCGCGATATTGTCACACTGTCTCCCCACGGGATGGTGAAACTTGAAAATGTAGGTGATTTTATGTTCCCATCAACACAATTGATCATTTAGGAAGCTGGCTTCAGAATAAGACCCTCCTGTACGGTCTGGGCAAAGTAGATGGATACAGGAACATCACTCTGGAATTGAATTCAGTTTCTTGTGTGTAACCAGTGAAGCGGCCTACTGCAACACCACAGACGCCAATGGGGTGAGACTGGTGGTAATGGCAGTAGGGGACATGATAAAATGAAAAGCAAAGTAGGAACTGTCACTGAACGCATGATCTACTGATACATGAACTGTGATGACTTTGGTTAGGACTACAAATAGTTGTAAAGCCCGTAGAGTAGAGCGGGGTGTGCGCATAATAAATGCTATTATTATTATTATTTAATTTATAGTAGTGGAACTCGGATTCACTAAAACGAAATGAAAATAAATTGTAACATCTCTTCTCCGTCGTTGATCCCAACAGAATTCTCAATTTTAATTATAAAGGCTGGCCTTTACAATAGATTGTTAATAATATACACTGTACTTTTGTATTAATCTAAAGTAAACTTGTCATTTTTATCTTAGATTGAATATTTTATCACAAATTTAATAGTTATCATTTTAATCGAATCATGCCATTGTTGGCACGCGCGTGTGTCGGATGGGCGGTCAGGGTGTTGAGCGTAGGTAAAGTAAAGAGTAAAGATAGAAATGCGTCACAATACTCGCAGTCATTTTTACCCTGGCTCTCTTGCCCTTTTTTACTCACACAGAGGAGCATAGGTCATCAACATTTTGAAACCTGTCCTGTGCATACTTTTGTAGCTGTTTCCATGATGTCCCCGCCTTTTCCATTTCAGCTTGTTCCGCTCGCCTCCATGTCATCTTTGGTCTTCCTTACGGTTTCCTTGTGGATTCCATGTCAAAGCCTGTCTGATGATGCTTGTCGGGGGTCTCCTCAGGGTGTACCCAGTCCATTTCCATTTCTTCACCTGTCTTCCTTTGCCTTTACTGGCCTTTGGTTTGTTCTTTCCCGCAGTTGAGCATCTGTGACTCAATCGTACCTCTTAATCCCCACTATTGCCACTAACTCCATTCATGTTTGTTTTGAAGATCCTCAGCTTGGTGTTTACCCCGGCTTCTGATTAAGGGGGTGTAGCTATGGTCAACACCCAAATGCTATAGTTTTTGGTCTAAAGCTTGCTTTTCTGCATCAAAGGGGGTGACATAGTACAAAAAAAGGTTACCAAGCAAAAAATTCAAGATTTTAGTCATAATAATCTCGAGCCATCAAAAATAAAGGATTGATTCAGCATTTTTAAAACCAATTTTATATTTTGTCAATCATCAACACTCATCAAGATAGAAGCCTAATATTTGGCATGGCGATTACTGTTGGTAGGTAGAACAACCTTACAGAGCCAAATTTGAATGTTCTGTACTGACTTGTGAGCATTACAGTCCTTGTTATGCACTACATTCAGGTCTCCAATGTTTTCAGATTTTGTCAAATAAAACAGGCCTAAAACTCCAATTGTGTACCATAAACAGCAAAAATGCTCCTGTAAAGTTATCGAGAAATGTGTATAAAAGATTGTGTCCAAATGTGAAACAATTCTGACAGTAACTTTCTGAGATCTACTCAATATAGTGTTGCAACCTGGTCAGATAAACAATTCTGAGAAAACTGCAAAGAGAGATAATTTTTGGTGAAGATTTTCCTACATTGCTGCCTCTCTTAAATGCATTTTCCAACTATTTATACGTTTGATAAAGGAATTAGGCTTCTAAAGATGGATCCTTGATATTGATATCTATTAAGATACCCCAAAATCCGAAAACTGATATTTTTTCAAAATTTTTACTGATCTGACCAGTGGATCCCCTTAAATTATTAAAAATGATGAGCTTGTTTTGACATACGCAACAAATTGCACTCTGGTCTGAGGAATCATATGTTGCCATATTATTATATGCTAGGCTTATACTACAGAGCAACACCACTTGTTCGGCAAACAATGTCAATTCAATATGAAATATAAGCGTGCACTAATCGAACCCTTTGTATAGCTGGTGCTTGGTATAGTTCATAGTATTTTCCAGCTTATCTTCGGTATGTCATCAAAGAACAAATGCCTCTTATTTGAAACCAAACTACTTTATATTGCGGAAGTCGAATGCATTACACTACTTGCTCGGTGCCTGTAATTAAACACAAAAACCCCATGTTTGCTATAACTATAACGGAAGCTTGGATTCAATGAAATTGAAGGTCAGGCCAGACGACTTCATTGAATCAGACTACCACTGTATTATCTTCAGCAATCTGTGTTTCAAAATGTCTTTTCAACCTCCATGAGACAAGGCACTAGAATAAGAAAGATGAATCAGACTACCACTGTATTATCTTCAGCAATCTGTGTTTCAAAATGTCTTTTCAACCTCCATGAGACAAGACACTAGAAAAAGAAAGATGAGGGTGAGGAGCAAATAATTAAAACTCTGGAAAAGAAAGAGCTGATAAATTGGTTGTAGGCCTACATGACAAAAGGCCAAAAGAAAAGATTGAACAAAGTTGTCTAGCTCGGGTAGAAAAATGTTGATTTCTTTAATAAAATTTATTCCATCACAGTGTTTTGACGGCACCTGATTTTACAATGAACACACATATCTTTTTTTAAAAATTGTGGTGAACACATTTTTTTGGTGTCCTGCAGATTTTTATAATTCACATATAGGGCCTACATATATATATATATATACACACACATGTATATAATATATATACATGTGTATTATATATATATATATATATATATATATATATATATATATATATATATATATATGTAGTGTGATGTAGGCCTATATATTATTGTGAGACTGCCTTTTGAGACAGCAGAGGGGAAGCTTACTATGATGATGACTCCGAAGTGTTGAAATTGAAGCTGATCTGAGATATTATTATATGCAGAACAGCTCCTCTTAAAATTAAAAAAGTGGGTGGTTGGCGGGTGCTCCGGTGTGGTTTGCTTCTTTCCTATCAAACATCTATCGTCCTTATCTCCTCTTCTTTTTTAATTTTATGTTTTTGTTACTCTCTTGTAACATCTCTAATCTTCTGGCGCTCATATGACCTTATCTTATGCAGTTGTGAGTGCCGTAAAACCTCTACTAAAACTTAAAATATATTTAAAAAGTTGCCTGTCTGGAATTCAAATTGCCCTGTAATCATGATGGAAAACAACACATCCATCGTCGAGAGTATCAGTATCACTATCAGGTTACATGAGCCCACCAGGACACCAGGCTCGCCCCAGCACAGCATAACATTTGCACTAGTGTTTAGTGTCCCTGTGGATCAGAAAGTGATAGCAGAAGATGGGTAGGTGGCGTGCTTTATCCCGATTCCTTGTTTAGGCTCACCTCACTAATCTCACACTTTCAATAACACCCCCCCACCCCAAAAGTTATATTGCAATTGAGGATTCATTCCTCGGCTGAAATGGGTAACATGTTTGCATGGCTACCTAGCTATGTAGGCATCTGAGGAAACTAGCACTAGCAGACTGATCTCCTGCCACTTCCGATGAAGGAATCCTTGTCCTTTCCTTTCTGTTGGGGTCAACGGAGAATACCCTCCCACAGACAGAATAGTTGGGTTTTTTTGACAAGATCAGCTGTACATATCAGGTTAATCTAAAGCTCATCACTCTCTTCCTTTCTCTTGCTTCGACACCGAACAAGGAGCACTACCCAGCCTTGTATTTGTATTCTTATTGATACATGTACCAAGGAGGCTTGATGGCAGTGTTTTTTTATCTTCTGACTTTTATGCTGTCAGTTACTTCCCTTGATTTTCTAAGATATTTCTCTTATACTTATTTCTTGTTATCGTAGTTTACTAAAATTATGGATTTGTCGAACTCCCAACGGGTTCGAGATATCCGTGCTCAATAGAAGAGTAAAAATGCTAGCAAAAAAATAACTTTTCTTCTCACAAAACAGAGCACACTACAGCCTCAATGAACGAGCATTTGAAACCCCCTGTAATCGCTTACATGATGCGTTCACCCCTGTATCGTGTCCTATTTGAGAAAAGTAAATACAGTCAAACCTGTGTAAGACGGCCACCCATTGTCAAGGAGAAAAGTGGCCATATAAGACAGGTGGCCATCTTAGGCAGGACTGATCGAGATGAAGAAAACAAACTATTCCCATCTGAGGTCCCAGAAGAAAACAAATTATTCCCATCTGAGGTCCCAATTGAAAGTAGCCGCATTGTTGTTGGTGGTGGTGGTGTATATTTTTTGTAATTTTGATTTTGCTGATTTTGCACAAGGGTGACAATAAAATGAAATGTATCAGTAAGACCGAGTGCCATGTTATAACAAACACACGGGTCGCCACCACTCGGAGAACGAGCGACGCTTCTGTCACAAGTTCATGTTGACGCCCTCTGTTACTGACTGGGTAAACAGTGACCACTCATCTCACTTACGATTTGTGTATGAGTTCTGGGCGGGGCTTATGGGTTATGAGGGATCACACGCTTACCTCACAAGCAGCTGAAAATTGTTAATTATTGGTCAACAGTGGGAGGGGCCTACGCAATATGATCGGTTGGAGGGACTACCTAACAACAGCGACAGGTGATTGAATTATGACGGCTCGCCCACAATGCCAGGGGCCAATGCATAATTAATGACAAAACGTAATGGAGTCACTAAGGTGGCCGTCTAAGACAGGAGTTATTGTTTGGTGTGATAGGGGTTGTGTGGTAAAATATGGTGGCCGCGGCCGCGTTGGACAGGTACCTGTTTTACACAGTTAAATTTTATAGAAAAAATGCAAGGGGGGAAATGGAAAGTGGCAGTTTGTACAGGTGGCCGTCAGGGCAGGTTTGACTAGCAGGAAATGCATGGTCTTTTTGTTCGTTGGTATCCCCATTCCCAGATTTGTTGAATGAAATCAAAGAAAATTTTGTTTGGTTGGAATCAGAATTGCTGAAACACAACTAAGACTAAGAGGTGTAATCATTCATTCCAATCTACTGAGATGATAACCAAGAGAGAAAAAAAAAAGCATTTTATTTTGAAAAAATATTTGAATGTGGAAGCTTTTATTTTTTGTTTACAAGATTAAAGAAAATGGTGAAGACAGCAGTTCTGAAAGGGAAATTGATCGACTGAGAAAAACCCACAAAAAAACATAAAGGCTCAGCCCTACTTTCAAAAATCAAAACTACCCACTGGATAGTTGCAAGAACCAGCCTTGCTCTTGGCAGGTAGACAATACAGCTGAGAATTAAGGAGGGCCACAAACAAAATTCACTTGTGACCTGAGATGTCTGTGGCACAGTAGGTAGGCTCTCAGACTTGCAACTATACCGTTGTACATTCAAATCCCTTCAGGGGCCCAACATTGTGTCCATGGGAAAGGCATTTTAAACAAATTCTCCTCACTTCATAGGTATGAATGAGTATCTGGCTATAACCAGTTTTAAAACAGCTGAAGATCTTGTCTGTTAGTGCTTTTTAGCAATGCAATCCGCAGCTTGCACTGTATGCTTCCCAGGAAGCTGAGAATGTTTCTTAGTGTCTTGGGTTTACTGGGGTAACAATAGTTGTAAAGCATATAGTCATATAGAGCACGTTGTAGAGTAGAATGCGCTGTATAAATGCAATTACCGGTATTATTATTATTTGTTACTTTTCCACATTTCACAAGACAATTCTCTACCCACAGAAGAGAGTTGGCTTCTTCAACAAGTTTTAGTACATTTTCCGTAACTTGGAAATGACAATGACAATCTTTATTCATCTTAGGAAGAAATTTGTCCTGGTCGATTACAATAGCAGTGGTTGTACAATATTTAAGTGCACTCACGCATACACACGAGAAAGAATATAAAATATAAAGTGCTCAAACATCTCCATTAAAAAATGCACTCACTCTCTCTCTCTCTCTCTCTCTCTCTGTTTCATTCGAAGCACTGAGTGTTCAGTAGCTAACCTTGGTGCAGGTGGAGTATAAGTGAACTCTTATAGTGCTGTCTGCTTTTGTTTTCTTGGAAATAAGTCATTTACTGCAGACTAATTATTGAGATTCTGATGTCAATGGGTGGCTATGGTCATTTGGCATTATTTCCTCCATTATTAGAACATGTGTCTTATATAAAGAAATTCAAAGTTATGTAGGCCCTTTTCAATAGTTCTTGATGTCTTTCAGTCAACAACTTATTTAGTATTTAGTCGGGCACAGATCTGTCTCTGTGGTTTTTTTATGCACCCCGCATAATTTGATAATTTTTTGTATAATTTCTGATTATTTTCCTTTATCATTCTTCGTTAAAATTAACAGAATCGCATAATTTCACATTTTTGGGCTCAATTTGCATAATTTCTTAATTTTTTCTTGCATAAAACGACGGGGACAGACAAATTAAAAACACACAAAAAAAACCCAACTCAAAATCATGGATTGTTCATACAATTTGACATTCCCCAAGTGACATCCCTTTAAATTTTCGCTATCAGTTGACCTAAATCATTATTGATGTATCAAATACATTTGTCAATGCCTGACCTATACATTACTTTTGGTAGACAATGCATATATAACAATATCAATGGTATTTATCACCACTTCACTACCCTACAATTACTAAGTTCTATCTGCTCAGTAGGCTACCTAGTTTTGAGAAATTGGAAATAAAATTTTGAGTTTCACAACATGGTCAAGATTTTTTTAATGCAATTCTTTGAATATCTTGACAACGACTTCAAATTATCTTATGATTTTGATGGATGATAGAGCAAATAAAACATTCCGTTTCTGACCTTATGGTCTTGGTAACTAAAAACGGCCTGAACTGTCAGAGATAGAACTTTGTAATACTAAGGTAGCGACTTGTAGAACTGAGCAATGACACAAAATACAATGGCACTAAGTTCAGAGAGAACATAACACGGTCCTTCCTCGATATAAAACTGTAGCCAGCTGCCGGGATTGGAGATGGAGAAGAGGGAAATAATCAGTGACTGGAAGCTCTTTTCAACTGCTGCCCTCTTTGTACTCGTTCAAGAACTCGGTCAAGGTTGATTTATCTACCGGAATCTGCAGGTGTTCGATGCCTTCATAATTCTGAAATGACAAAAGTAAAAGAGAGTGCATTTAATAAATAACTTCAGAGAAAATAAAGGTTGTTGTGCTTTTTAAGAAGAAAAGGTTGAATAATAGCTCAAATGAGCAATGGTTGCCTTAGGCTAAAATTTGATGGCATTATTTTTACTGGCAGATAACCCTTTGAGCCCTTGCCACCAGTACACTGTGGCGCGAAAAACTACTCGTATGCCTAACCACCGGTACAATGGTGAGCGAGATACCATCCCCAACCCGGTCCACCTGAGTCAAAAAGTGTACAGACAACAACGTATACCACACAAGGCATTATACATTATTTTGAAATCTTTCCGAAATAGATGCTGGTACTGATAAGGACTTTAGTTACAGTTCACTGCACAGCCCGATTCTGGTCAACACCTCTACTAAAATGCTAAAATACAAAAAATTTGGTGTAAATAAATTCTTAAAAATTAAAAATAACATATAAAATTTTAAAACCATGTAATTTACAATTTTCCATAAAGGCCAACGGCCTTTATAAAATCCAGGATTCTATTGGGATCAACGACGGAAAACAGGTCTTGCAATTTTTGGCATCTAAAATATTCCCTTCAGGTCTCTCCGAAGTCTAGACATTCTGTTAAAATGTGCCTAATGGTAAAATCTGTGTCGCATCTGACCCAAAACAGCTTCCCTTCTCCCTGAAGGAGGTATTTGTGTGTCAGGGACTTGTGTCCGATGCGTAATCGAGTAAAAATGACTTTGTCTCTTCTGGAGAGGCTCAAAAGTTTTCATGGACCAAGTTCGGGCTTGAAGTTGTGTAATTTATTATTTTCTTGTTTTTTTTCAATGAGTCTCCCTCCCATAGACTAAAGGTGTAGTTTTTTACTTTATTTTTAAAGTCAGTCTGTGGGAGAGTGTTCGTCGTTGATCCCAACAGAAGGTACAAGGGTACCTTCACCAGGTCCACTTGCTCGTTTCCTCAGATGCCAACATGGCTAGGTAGCCATGCGAACACGATACTTTCCCCGGTTTCAGTCAAAGCGTGTACAGTCCGTGCCGGCTTTAAGCACGCCGGCATAAAGCACGTTTCGGACTCAAGCACGCTAAAGGGCTCTTACCGAATTTTTGCTGTATAAATTACACGCCTTTAAGCACGGTAACTTCGGCTTCAGGCACGCTTCATTTACAAGACTGTCAATACTTTCATGATGACCCACCGAAGTTCAAACACAGTCTGCAGCAGTGGAGTGTGTTAAGAGAAACACAAAGAACACAAGTGATGGACACACACACTCACACGGGCGTAGAGGAAGGCAGAGAGATGCACACAGCCACACGCGTGGACATAGGATCTAGCCTAGAGCAATGCTACACACAGACACCAAAAAATACAAAGAGAGTCGGGAAGACGAGATAGGGAGGCCGCCTGAGATTTCACATTTGACCCTCGCTATCCATTAATCCTGATTGTGTATCACGCGCGAAGAGGGATGAAGGCGGTGGTATGAATGTGGCACAGCAGGCAGTATGTAGGTATTGTGTGCTGTATCGTGACTGGCTGTCTAAATTAAGTTTTCATTTTCCGTTTGACCACAAAACAAAAACAAACAAGCAAACAAAAATTACCATGGCGGGTAAAAATAACAGTGCACACTTTTGTGGGACCGCTATAGTCCTACTTACAAACAAAGGGAAATAGCACGCGACATTTCTACATGAAAATCTCTGGATTATGTCTACTTCGCACCCAAGCACGCTTCGGCATTAAGCACGCTTAAGCTTTTTCCCGATGACCGTGCTTAAAGCCGGCATGGACAGTATTTTTTTGTTGTAACCTAACAATTTTTGGGTGTAAGAGTGTGTAATTTGTAAGTGAGGTGATGCAAGACAGAGAGTCAGATAGGATAAGGAAAGATTTGTTAGGAGAATTTTCTATGGAGCCCAGTGCCATGTCAATGGCATTGGCCTCCGCAGAGAAAATGGAGACCTCGGGAAGGAGTCTCCTCTTGTGTGTATTGTTTGAGGATAGGGCAGCAGCGCCCACCCTGCCGTGCCAAAGCAGAGCTATGTATCTGCACTTTTTAAAATAATTTTGAGTAACGTCGCGCTGCAATTGGGAATATGGGCAAGGCCCTTCAGTTACGTCTCTTTACCAAATACCATAGTGAAATATTTTATTTGTAGTGCAGATACATCTTCCTGCCTTTGACACAAGATGCAGAATAGGCACAGGCATCCATTTAAACGAACAAATATTAATCATTTTTGCAGATACGTTGGTGTGCCTTGGCACGGCAGCACAACGGAGTCCGTTTTAGAGCCATCTGTGAAGATTAGCACCACACTGAGGTATTTTTCTGTAGTTTTTTTTGTATTCTGCTTTAAAAGTATTGGTGTTTGTGCTTGCTTTGGTGCGTGTGGTCAGCTGTAAGTCTATTTTTGCCTCGGTGAGAGCCACGGAGGGAGTTCGGGGAAAAAAATTGTTGGATGTCTTGTTTGGAAAATTGTATGTTTTTAATATCCTCAAGGCTTCTGAGGTAGACGGGTTTGATGAGTTTTTCCGGTTTTGGAGTTTGTTTTTGGTGTCTGGGTTTGTTCTGAAAATACGGTTGTGTGCTGGGTTCTCTGGTGTTGAGCTTTGTTTTATTGTGTATTGTAGAGAGAGTTGAGTGTGTCTGAGTGTGAGTGATGGTATGTTTGCCTCCGCCTGGAGGCTCTCCACAGGAGAAGTGCGGAAAGCCCGCAGGGCGAGGCCGAGTCCTTGGTTTTGTGCTGGGTCTAGCATTCTCAGGACGTGGGGTTTTGCCGATCCATAGACCTGACAGCTGTAGTCAAGCCTGGATCATATATGAATGTTAGTAGTATATCGCTCATGAGCTCAGGCACAAGGGCACGGTAGCCTCAGGAGTTCATGGCTAAAATGGTTAAAGATCATGTAAATGTCAGTAACCAGGTAATGACAGCTGAATACAGTTTGAAGTTTTACCATGCTTGCAACTGCATAAGATCATGAGTCTGATGACAGAACTATTCCCGATCCAAGTTTTTTTTTAGTAATGACTAATCCTTTGTTTCTGCCAGAAAAAACTCCAGGAAACAGTGGAAAAAACTCAGGGTTTAAAAAGTTAAGCGGACTCTATTACACAAAGCAGTCCAAAACTCCAGAAGTTTTAAGAATTCTCCACCACAAAAATTACAAGAACTCTGAACAGCCACCCTGGCAAAACATAAGAGCAGTCTTCAGATTTTTTAAGCATACAGTCACAAATATACAGGGTTCCTGCCATGAACTTCCCACCAAATTCAAGGAGACATTTTTAAAATTCAAGGAGATTTGGTCAAGAAATTCATGACATAAGCCTATTTTCGAAGGTCTACACTTGTCCGAAAAGAATCATATCATAGTTTCGATTTCCCAACAAAAACTGTTCGCAGGGTGACTGCCAACCCGGCTTCTCAATTTTCCGGTGGGGGGGGGGCTCATCCATTCACCAGGGGCATGTTACATAACAATGACAGTGCATGTTTCATTTATATATTATTTATTAATATATACACAGAATGGTGCGCACGCACGCATGTAGGTATATTCCAGTCAGCAACATGTCAGTGTGGCACTGGGATACTGTGACTTAGGTATTTAGGTCAGTTCTTACTTAAACTATATAAAAATGAATCTTGCTTTGAGCCTGAGAAAAGGCCTAGAATCAGAATATCCACTGTCAAGAACCAGTCTGGGTGTCAAGGTTTATACAATAAACGTAAAAGATAAAAATTATTACTCTAACTAAAAATAGAGTAATAACATGAATGTCTCAAGTAGACCTATTCAGTGTGAGAGGTGTAAAAACTGTGGGAGGGCAAGACGCAGTGACTCTGAAAATCTGCAAATCTTGAACAGAAAGCTCAAAAGAATACAATACATTACATACAGTAGTCTCCACCTAAGATCCCGGTGCTCGGGAGCCAAGAAATGCGGGATCTTAAGCGAACCGGGAT
Source organism: Aplysia californica (assembly GCF_000002075.1). Lineage (NCBI taxonomy): Eukaryota > Metazoa > Mollusca > Gastropoda > Aplysiida > Aplysiidae > Aplysia > Aplysia californica. The sequence goes on along the minus strand of NW_004797562.1, from coordinate 365,311 downwards.
CTTAACCGACGAACCCAGGGAAGAATCTATGGTGACCCATGTTAAGGCTCACAATCGGTAAAATGGTCTCCCTCCACTCTAAAATGAACTGACGTGACCCCTTGGTGGGTTTATGACATAAGGCGAGCAAAGTGTGGTTAACCTTGATGACCTATCACAGTGCATAGTGGCATGAGGCGTGCCATTTTCACGAATTATCCTATCATGAGTCTCAAGATCTACGCTTATCCAGCTGCCCCTCCCCTTTACCTGTCGAAAATTTATAGCTTGCCATCTCTGACCGAGTCCCCCCAACCGCCTTTGTCGCTACACACCATTACGTTGTGAACACACCAATTAAAATTCAGTCTGTCTCGCAAATTCGGGAGTAGAGACAACTGCTGCAATGGTCGGGGAAGAGTTCACGATTCGATGTGATCCCGCCTGGAGCGAACGTATAGGCCCTACCCACCCAGCGAGTGATGTAAGTTTAGGGTGAGAGCTCAGGTGTGAGTGCGATACGTGGGGAAAATAAACGTGTCGGTCAGTTCACACCCCGGTGTGATCTCGTCTGGGGCAAACATTGCATCGCTTCATCGAGTTTTACAACCTGTATGTGATCACATTCACGATAGTGGCTGATCTTTGATGCGACGGACAGTTTATTGATCTCAACTTTTCACTCTTGGTTGATCGGCTGTCCCGCCCGGGTTTTTGTTCCGCAGATTATACATGTAATCTGAAATGCGGGATCTTAGCTGAATGTAGACCTTTTTAAGAGTGAATCAGAGCGGGATCTTAGGGGTGACTTTTGTATAGTAAAAATTCTGTTTTCTTAAAACAGCGGGATCCTAAGCGGTGGGATCTTAGGCGGAGACTACTGTACATATAATTTACTATCACCTACCCAATGAAACGGGAACCCTTTAGTTACAAACACACGGCTTACAAGGTTTGAGTATGACAGATCCCGATTCCATACAAGGCCTGCACCAACGCGCGCATTGCAGAGAGCTTGAGATCTAGATAGTAGTAATCAAAATTCTGAAAAGTAAAATCTGCTTCGAAGTTTAGTTTTGGTCATCCGGTGTTGCCTTCACCCCCCCCCCCCCCCCTTTAAAAAAAAAAATCAATAATCCCCCCATTCCCGAGTCCTATACTTCGCAGCGCTCAGACTTTGCATGAACTTTGGTGACCTCAACCATTGCGCTACTCACGATGTGACGAAAATGCACAGGTTCAATGACCGGTCACGATGGCGAGCCTGACAAGAAGCTTGTATAACTTTCTTTTTCTTTCTTTTTTTCCCCACAAGTGACAGCACAGGACAAAAGATTTATTTTCATGGCGACACAGCGTTTGTAATGCAGAACCTGCATGTTAGAAATGTGGCGCTATCAGACTACTATAGGTCCCACCGGCAAATTTCTAAGTGGTAACGAAAGCGAAAGTAGATCTTGATTCTTCCCGATCGAGCTTCGGTATCGCACATACACTTCCACTTGTTGCCGCCATAACCGCCTGTGCACGGGTAACGTACTCTCAGGCCGGGAAAGGCCGAATGAATTTTATATCACAACCGCGACCGGCAAAAATGAACTCAAGGACGTTATCGGATTTGGTTTTCAAATATTCGAGAACGTTTATGTATTTTCCCGGGTCTTTCACGAGGCAATTTACAGATTTCTTCAAATTCCTGTTGCATTCCGGGTCTCGGCGATTTTTTTCAAATGACCGGGTAATTCCAGGGGCCCCCGGGATTCCCGGGGCCTGGCAGTCACCCTGTACACGTGTTCCTGTCCGATCTGGCAAAATTCAAGGAGTTCTCAAGGAGATTTTTCCTTGAATTTGCATTCAAGGAGTTTTCAAGGACATTTTCCCTTGAATGCAAATTCAAGCAGTTTTCAAGGACTCCTTGAATTCAAGGAGGCCGCGGGAACCCTGAATATAGTCAAAATTGTATACGGCGGCCATCCATTGTTGAGGAGAAAAGTGGTTCACTCAGATAGCTGAGACAGGTGGTAGTCTTGGAAATTGTCATTAATTATCATTTTAAAAAACACCTGGGGGTTGGGGGAGTGGGAAGGACTTGTTTGTACCAGTGGTTGTCTTGGGCAGGTGGTTGTTAGATTAGGTTCGACTGTAATAATTACCTTTCTGGATCGGATGAGTCGATGATCTCTGAACTCCACCAGCTGGGCCTGGAGTGTTAGGTCACTGTTGACCAGGAAACTCTCTCGGCACTGCTGGTACAGGCTCTGGAAGGACATGCCTGAAACATAGATAGGACGGTCAAGGACGTGGGCAGGATGGTGAAGGACATAGATAGAGGACAGTCAAGGACGTGGACGAGAAGTTCAAGAACATAGGACGGTCAAGGATGTGGACAGGATGGTCAAGAATATAGACGCGATGGTCAAGAATGTAGACGGGATGGTCAAGAATGTAGACGGAATGGTCAAGAATGTAGACGGGATGGTCAAGAATGTAGACGGGATGGTCAAGAATGTAGACAGGATGGTCAAGGACATTAATAGACAGGAAAATCAATGACATGGGCAGGACAGAATGGTCAAGAACATAGATTGACAGGAATGGACTTCCAAAGACATGCTATAAATGCTGAAGATTAAAGGTGTTGCTAGAAAGAAACATACAAAGAAAAGAAGGAGAGGTATGAATGCAAAATATTTGATATAAAAAATAGAGCAGACCACACCAGGGCACCTGCCAACCACCAGCACTGATGGTGTTTTGCTTGGGTAAAAAAAAAGGAAGCACATCGACACAATAACAATCATTCAGTGCAGGGGAAAAGTAAGACAGACAAATAGGCAAAAGAGAGGGAGAGATTAGAAAGGGGACCTACGAGGGGTGTCCTCCACCGCCAACATATACGGATGGACAATGGCTACACGACACAGAACTTATAAGTGGTCCATGAACTCACACCTCAATAATGCAGAGGCTGTTTGGTTAAAAAAAAGTTTTATGACGCTCGAAAAAACATAAGGTCATATGAGTGAACATGCTAAGACTATCATAAATGCAACCAGTTCATAAGCAATACAGTGGAATCCTGTTATAACGAGAGGGAGGGGATCGAAGCAAAGTGTCCGTTATAGCAAGATTCTCGCTATAAGGGATCCAGTAATAAATTCAAGGGAAACTGTAAAGTAGGCCTAATCTATGAGTTTGGTGTTCTGTTTTTCCTTTTGCTATCTCCCCTGATGATGATTTTGTTTCAACATGACCTCTAGGTCTTACTTGACAAAAAATCGAATCAGGTTTGTTTCTCTAGCGCTAGATCTAGTCATGTGGACTGACAACTCGGCATTGGCTATCAGAAAGAAAGGGCTCTGAGCTAACTCGCCCGCTGTGTTTTCCCCCCATCCCACCCAACACTGTGGTGCATTCTGTCTGCTTGCGCAGTTAACACATTCGCTCCATCCATCACATTGCTGTGACCTCTCCATCCCCGCATCGGAGAAGTGAGAGGCATTGCAGGCCTTGATAATCTAAACTGGCCTATCACGCAATGTGTTCTGCTTGTCTGCGCTTGCCACACCCTCCCTACTCAGTTGCTCCGGCCTTCATTGTTGACACACAAGCGCTCTCCCATTCTTTGTTTCGCTAGATCACCAACTAGTTTCTCAACTGGCGAGGTTTTACATTATGTATAATTGGCCTATGCACTGTGCACAGCAGCAGCAATATTCCGCTATAACCGACTCGCAAGTGTGTCTGATTGCGCTATATCAGTATTTTATTTACAAAGGGAAAGAGGAGAAAAAAACGGGGTTTTAGAATAGTGTCTTTATAACAGACTTCTAGTTTTTTCCGGACTCGTTATTTACGTAGACTCCACTGTATTGACAATGACTAAAACAGCATTTATTTATAAAGTATTCTGGATAATGGATGAGGAGAGTAAAGTAATGATCATGTGTAGGACTAAAACGATCAATTTTATGTGCGGGCCTAAAACGATCTATCTATCCCAGAAGCTGAGTTCTGCATGTCTTTACATAACATAAAGTCAAAACAGTAAAAAAACAGAAGAATAGAGATAAGTGTCCAAAACAATCTCTCATTGTCAAGGAATGGTTGTCTTAGACAAATTAATGTTCTGGACAGTGTCATTAAAATACTAATACACTGATACAAACCCTCCCTCCCCCTAAAAAAGCAACCAAGCCTAAAAAAAAACAACAATCCCCAAAAAACACAATGTGAGAAGTAGGAAGTGGTCGTTTGTACAGGGCCCAACAAAACAAACTTTTCAAAAACACATAGCTATCGTACTATACTGATAAACTGACCAATATAGGCGGAGTTGTCACAAGCCTCCATCTGGTGACGGGCCAGCAGGAGAAAGACGCGGCGTCCATTAGGAGTCAGGCTGTGCATCACGTGTAGGATGGAGCTCAATGCCAGTGCCCCCGACTGTTGAACCAGCAGCGAGTTTTCGTATGCGTTCTCTGACTCGTAAGGCAGGAAGGTCGCAGTTTCAAACCAAAGCCAGCGGAAACGGAAGTATTTGTTTTGGTCCCATACTGTGCAGGAGGAGAGGGGAGAGAGAACAAAGAATACTTCATTATAATTAGTTTGTTTGAGTGTGAGGAAAGGACTATACTTAGTGTATATATACGTGTGTGTGTGTGGGGGGGTGTGTGTGTGTGTGTGTGTGTGTGTGTGTGTGTGTTTATGTGTTTATGTGTTTGGGGGGGGATGAACATAATGTAATAAATGCCCAAGTCAATTTCTGATAGTTTCCACTTAAAGTCGTTATTCGAATACAGACATCAAAGGGCATCATATAGAGTCTAATACATTTTTGCTTTGTTTTTATAATTCCTTCCTAGTTTTTAACTGAAAAAGAACGAGTGCCCAAGTCATAGTCCTGGTTCGGTCACCACCATTGTCATTAGACGCACACGACTGTGGAATGACGGTGATGATATAACACTTTATCATTAGTTTGAGAGAGAGTAAGTGTTTACACTGAGCCCAGTACTTCACAAGGACAAATCAGTTGGCCAACTGTTGTTCTGGACAATGAAAATAAGAGAATCATGACTAAATAGTTGTATTGTGTAGTTGTGGTAGGTTTCTAGCTTCTCTTACTTGCATAGTGCACAATTTAGCGACAGAAGTGTTGGCTCAGTGTTTTGTCGTAGTGCGGCAATGGGCTAAGAGTAAGGGGAGGGGGCCATGGAATATTTACTACCGGTATCTGTCTGAGTATGAATAAAGAGTTCATACTCTGTTGAAGTTATAAAAGTGAGCTGAAACCATAGTCCCCTGAACATCCAAGTCAAGAGTGAACAACAGAAACAGGTGAAGGAGTTTGAATATCTTGGCAGCACTTTTTCTGAAAATGGACCCACAGACAGAAATAAAAATGCGAACTCAAAAAGCCAACGCTGTCACCTACCAGCTCGCACCCCTCCTATCTCATCCAAACATCTCCATGGACACAAAGAGACAGCTTATCACCTCAAAATTCATACCAACATTATGTTATCAGTGCCAGACCTGGACCTTAAGCAAAACCCATGAAAGCAAAATCACCGCATGCGAAATGAAATGTCTCCACAAAACCCTTAACACCACAAGACGAGACAGGCAGAGAAATGAAGAAGTAAGAGCAGCTATTGGCACTGAGTCCTGCCTGCGTTACATAGAAAGACAGAGGATAAAATGGTTAGGCCTCCTGTTACGCATGTCACCTGACCAGCCAGCCTCGAGAGCCTACAACACCAAGCACTCAGGCTATAAAGGAAGAGGAAGGCCACACAAAAGGTGGATCGAGGGTGTCAAGGAAACCCGAAGAAAACATAACATCACAACTGAAAGAGCTGCGGAGCTGGCCTACCATAGAAAACTGCATCTCCCCTCGATGCTTAACGGCAACAGAGGATGAAAAAGTAAAAGTAAGTAACTCTGTCTGTTTTGTGTGTGTGTATGTATGTGTGCACGCGCGTGTGTGTGTGAGGGGGGTGGGTGGGGAACGACATAGAATACTTCACAAATTTAGTTTGAGCACAACTGTGTGAAAATCAAATAAGTCTTTATGTTGTTTTATTAAGATTTTACAGCACTCACAACTGCATAAGGTCATATGAAGCACCAAGGGGTGGATGTCGACAGAGAAGTCCAAACAGGAAATTAGGCTTACTCTGTTCACCTCTCTAGCCTAAACAGCACAAAGTCTGCTTCGACTATCAAGGCATCCCGGAAATAGCAATTAACAAGATAGTGACAAACACACAAAAGAAGTAAAGGAAAAATAATGATAGTAAGGATGAGCAAAGAAAAAGCAGCAGTTCGCCCTACGTTGTTTCGGCACAGTATGAGCACGACATTGATAAATCAGCGCATTTACAATTCTACTGGGCATAAGAACATGTTAATATTCCCCCTTTGGGAAAGGCCTAAAGACACTTCAGTCTTTAGCTTTGCCCTGGGGGGGGGGGGGGGAGAAGATCCAGATCCTGGTACATTGGTTTGGAGTTTCACGGGGTATACACACACTCTCTCACACATCCTCTCCTCCACACATATATCTGTACACATAAACAAAATAAAAAGTATGCTTGCACTCATAAACAGCCTCGTTGTTTGCTTCGTTTTAGTAGAGGTTTTACGGCACTCGAAACAGCATAAGGTCATATGAGCGCCAGAAGATTAGAGGTGTTACAAGAGAGTAACAAACATAAAAAAGAAGGAGAGGAGATAAGAACAATAGATGTTTGATAGAAAAGAAGAAGCAAACCACACCAGAGCACCCGCCAACCATCCACATAAACAGCCTCACAGTCACATGCATGATACAAATGAACAAAAGCCTTCCGCCTCAACAACTCACAGAAAGGAGCATTGATGTGGTCGATGGATGCCACGATGTGAAATCCTTCCACCTCTGCCAGGAGACTAAGGACAGCCTGAGCCCTCTCTGACCGTAGTAAAATGCCGTCGATGTTGTGGATTACAAGGAAAAAGTCTTCATCTGAGGAAAGAAAATCGGAACATAATACATTTATGTCAACATGAAGGACAATGGGAGTTGTATTTTAATACAAATAATAATAGTATGCATTAATATATGATCCCATACATAAGAAAGTTTTAGTTTTAGTTTAAGTAAGAATTTTACGGCACTAGCAACACAATAAGGTCATATATGTGCCGAAGATTAGAGGTGCTACAAGGGAGTAACAAACACAAAAAAGGAGAGATCAGGACGATAGATGTTTGATAGGAAAGAAGGAGCAAACCACACCAGAGCACCCGCCAGCACATAAGAAAGTACCCTCTACAAGCTTTAGAAATTATTACTATTACCCTCACAGATCCTATAGCATTCAGAAGAATTTTTAATTTTCTGAGAATAATTCTAGTCAAAAGGGGATAAAAATATTTGACCAAAGGCAGGTAAGGATGATAGTAGCACTAGCACTGAAATAAACATTGAAAGTAAAGAGACTACAGCACAAGAAACAGAAAGCGGTCACCTTCCACTCAGGTTAAGAATTAGTTTTACTAGTTCTTTCTTTTTAAAAAAATTTCTCTTTTGTCAATAAAAGTTGCAAAAGGGAGATCACTTTATTTAACCCAATCCGTACGCGCTGGGGTCATATTGTACCCCCGGAGTTCTATTCTTCACATTTTAGAATACTTCTTGCGCGAAGATCTCTTTAAAACTTTCAGTATTTCTCAAAAAGTCATTTTGACAGACTGCTATGCAAAGTGCACGGATCGGATTAACGAGTAAATTTCCACTTTGGAAAGTGGGGGCACAGACTTCTCCACAGCGTATGGATAAGATAGTAAAACACGACGTACGGATAGGGTTAAAAACGGGAGAAAAAGCTACAATGCTTTCAAAGAAGAAGAAGCAGAACTCTTACCTTTGTTTTTGTAAGCATTTTTAATGAATTTGATGTGTGCAAATGGGTTGGAGAAACCTGTGTGCGTCTCCCCCAGAATTTCTTCTGTGATGGAATTTAAGATCTGAAAGAAAAAAAAAAAAAAAAAACGTCTTTGAAAGAAGGTTTTTAGTCTACAGAAAAAAGAGAGCAAAACAACAGAATTCACATTTCACCTAGGGACACAGACTGCTTCAGCCACTCTCAAAAGTTCATGTTTTTCCAAAATTTTGTCCTCTGATTTGTTTGCAAGTTAGATAGCTAACTAATAACAAAGTTAAGAAAAAGAACACTGTATTTCATCATCATTTCTAAACTACCAGTGGAGTTCCACACTGTTGCTATAAACATTGTGATGATCCACTGAATCATTACAACGAATGTCTTACCTGTTTGACAGTCAAGCTTGGGAAATATCCGTTGACGACCAGGTGGGAGTATTTGGCAATGTGTTTGGTGCGGAAGTCATCCAGTAATGACCTCTTCGACCCCAAACCATACAAAAGGATGTTGTACCCGTGACTGGGGACAGAGAGGAATGTAGAGCTGTAGTCTGAAGACCTTTAGTAATATTCAATAAATAGTCAAAAGCAAAAAATAGGACCAATGTTTAACAAACAAACTCATGGAACCTTCATCCATGGTGTAGCAGATAGACACTTTGTTGTTGCACACAGGGATCAGAGGGTTCATTCCTCTGTCCCTGTCGTTTTATGAAAGAAAAATTCTGAAATTATGCAGAGCCCAAAAATGTGAAATTGTGCGATTCAGCTAATTTTCTACAAAGAATGATAAAGGAAAATAATAGAAATTATGCAAAAAATGATAAAATTATGCGGGGTGCATAAAACCACGGGGACAGATTCCTGAGTTGGGAGAATTTTTTTTTTATAGTATCTCAGTCTGTTTGCAGGGATGTTGTATCCTCTCATCCCAGACCGACCCTGACAGGCAGGGCCGAAGCCCACCTCTGAAAGGATCTAAATTGTGTTAATGGGAGCATTAAAAACAACTAGGCTATATGCAGTGGAGTCCACTTATAACGAGTCCTGAAATAACGAAAAGTCTGTTGTAAAGGCACTATTCTAAAAAAACCTTTTTCCCCCTCCTTTATCTCTGTGAATAAAATACTGCTATAGTGCAATCAGACAAACACGTGAGTCGGTTATAGCAGAATATTGCTGCTGCTGAGCACAGCACATAGGCCTTTTATATAGGCTACCATGTAATACCTCACCAGTTAAGAAAATTGTTGGTGATCTGGCGAAACAGAGAAAGGAAGAGCCCACGTGTGCCAACAATGAAGGCCAGAGCGAATGAGTGGGGAGGGAGTATCATGCACAGACAAGCAGTAGAGAAATAGAACGCATCGCGTGATAGGCCAGCCTAGTCTAGATTATCTAGGCCTACCATGCCTCTCACTTCTTTGATGCGGGGATAGAGAGACCATAGTGCTGTGATGGACGCAGCTAATGTATGATGTGCGCAAAGCAGACGGAACGCACCACAGGGTGTGGTGGGGTGAGGGACAACACAGCGGGCTAGTTAGCCCAGAGAACTTTCTTTCCGATCGCCAACGCCAAGCTGTCAACATTGCTAGCCCTGAACGAGAATCCTGCTATAACGTGCATTTCGTACCAGTCCCCTCCCTCTTGTTATAACAGGATTCCACTGTATTAATTTAATTTTTTAAAAACAAAACAAAACCAAACAACTCATGGACAAACCAAAAATTCAAAATGATGGAAAAAAAGTCTGGGAGAAGACAACCCCATCCACACAGACACACAATACCCAGTCCCGTTTTGTTGAATAAGAAACATTCTTTTTAAATTGAGTAATTTGGCTTTTAAAAAGCCCTAAACATTTTGATATTCATTTACTATCAAACTCAGTTCTCATTCTTCTACAACTTGTCCACAAATAAGAACCATGCTAATTTTTATTAACAAATTACACATGTTTATGTTATTCAATGTTTACCACTCTATAATATGAATCTAACTGTCTTGTGAGAAGCAACTTGACCTTCAACATTATTGCTTGACAGATATCTGTTTTAGTTTTAGTAAGAGTTATATTTGTCACTTGCAGCACAAGTAAGTAATATAAATGCAGTATATTAGAGGTGTCAATAGAGAACAACATACCTCCCCCCCCACCCCCTGAAAAAAAAAGGAAAAAAAAAAGAAAAAAAAAAAGAAAAGAAAAGGAAGGAAAGATAACAAGAAAAATTGTTTGATAAGAAAAAAGGAGCCAACCACATCACAGCACCCTTTAACCACAAATCCACATGTCTAAGACAACCACTTTTCTGAACAACAATGGGTAGGCCCCTCGGACAATTTCAACTTAAACTAGAATCAACAGAAGAGACTCTTGGCGGAAAAAACCCCGGACAAACAAAAAAACATACATTTAACAAACTCACCACATATTAAGCATCCATTTCCCGTAACACTGCTCATGTTTTTCTCTCAAAGCCTTCGTTTCTTTCCGATGTCCTGGGGTGACACTTTTCAGAGCCTCGCGTACGGCGGACACATCCATCCGAGGCCCATCCAAGTTGGCCAGTGTCCGGTCAGAGGTCACAGGAGCCATGGAGTGCAGGTCAAAATACGCTTCTGCTGTGGCAGTCTGAAGAAACACATGAGAAAGCCACCTTAGCGTGTGAGCAAACATGATTTCTGGCTGTGATCAGTGATAGGTAGGATGTTGCATGAATTTATAAAGTTTTAGTTCGAATTTTATAGCACTTGCAACACAGATAGTACATGTATACAAGTGCCGGAGATTAGACATGTTTCTCGAGAGTAGCATCCAAAGAAAAGAAGGAAGAGAGATAAAGACAATAGAAGTTGGAAAGGAAAGGAGCAAACCACACCAAAGCACCCGCCAACCATGGGTGAATGTTCAAAGACATAAAAAAACCTGAAGAGGTAGGGTGGGAATTTTTAAAAACCTGAAAGTCATCGTACAGAAAAATAAGATGGCAAAGACAACAAAACACATCTCTGGGCGAACTGAGAGATAGTTTCAGGCCTCAAGGCATGTCAAGGGGTGGTTTATCCCCAAAGAGCGGATGGGGACTTTTTCAGGACTACTGTCCTGCTTCAAGACCATTGTTTTGCATGTTGCGTAGTTGACGGTTTTTACATAACATACGTAAGTGCTGGCCCCTGTAAAAAAAAATGGCAGACCTAGGTCTGTAAAACCACGCAGCCAACCATCTCCAATTCAGTGTGCTGACATCTGTGATGGATTAGTAAGGGATTTCATCTTGCAAGAAGGGAAAGTGACTTTCATTTCCAGGAGCATGTGAAGAAGATATTTTACTGGGTAAGTCAATGTTTTTGCTGGGTCATAGTAGGTCAAATTCATTCAAAACGCGAAGATTTCAGGCACCATGCAAAACAAGCAACAAAAAAAAAATCATATAATGACAAAGCACAAACTCATATAATATAATGTCTTCATGTAGTCCGTGACAATGTTTAGGTATACAAAAATTAATGGAAACCTTGGGCTTATAATTCTGATTCTGTAAAGCCACAAAACTATTAAAATGGCTTTTTAATAAACAATTTTGCTTGCTTCACAATAAAAGGCCATTTTCAGAGGCCCGGTGCTTGAAAGTTTATTATCCTTTAAAGTTAAAACATCATAAAGTTATTGATAGCAATGAAGGGCATCTGCTGAATTTTTTTCTTTGCCAGCATAGAAGAAAAAAGGTATGAATTATGTAATCGTGAAGATGTTCAAATGACTTGTTTCGCACATAGGCAAAAAGATGATGCAAATTGGACTATTGGGGTAGGCCCTACTTGTTCGTAGTATCCCACAAACACCCAGGCCTACTCTGACAGGAAGTGCCAAAACATCTCCACTTCTAAACGACCTAAACAGTGTTGACGGAGAGGTGAAACATTTACAATCACTCACTTTGGTCTACTAAGATTGAGTATGTGGTATAGAGAGCAGCAAGCAAGCAACAGAATCGTAGACACTTGAAAGGGAATCTGTCATAGAAACAATGAATTATGGAGGTCCGCACCTCCCTTCACAATCTGCACTTAGCACCTGCACCATCTACAAGCACACAGAAGTATACGTAGACATGAACCAATATACTTGTGGGTGGTCGCGAGAGTGTGCCCTTGAGCAGGACACAATAACCCTCGCTCAAAATCAGGACATTGCACAGTGGTGGCCAGCAATGGTGTATTTGTAAGATTTTTTTTACTGGTGTGAAATCGATATTGTGTGTGATTGTGTTTATGTGTGGTGTGTGTGCGCATGTATGTGAGTAACCACAGAGTGTGCATGTGTGCAATTTTAAGGCCGGTCCCAGAGTGGCTATGTAGGTCTGACCTGTAGCTCGCCTGGCTCGCACCGTGTAAATGAATGTATACATTATCGTGTGCTTAAGCAGCGTCGCTGTGTCGTCTGTTTTTTTGTCAGCTGAGCTGCGCAATGCGTCAGACGTACTATTCAACAGTTTTGTAAAAATGGCGGACATGTGTCGCCTCGCTTCGTGTTTATTTTCGACAGAAACTCTTCACAGATCATGAAAATCAATAAAAAGTAAGTATCATTAGGTGCTTTACTATTAAATATTGATGCTAGCATCAACACTTGGCCACAAAATCACCCAGAAATGCACTTTATCATACTTTGAAACTTCGAATCGAGAGGTTGACCTAGTTTCGACTTGTCGTAGGCCTAGATCTACGTGTGCTTCTCTAGATTCTAGATCTAGATCTAGCCTTGCATTGTAACTAATGTAAACTGTCGCCGCGCGCAGCTGCAAGTGTGTTTGGGGGGGGGGCTGCCCTTGGCACATGACGTAAAGAAGAGTTGTCCCGTCTTGGTATAATTAGTCTTGGATTGGGGGCTCTCGTGGCCTAGAGGTTAAGGTGTTGGCCTCTCATTCAAAGGTCCCGGGTTCGATTCCGGGTAGCAACCAAAAAATTTTCTTCTCTAAAATTGTCTCCTTTCACCTCCTTTCCTGCTCTCTAGCAATGTTCTGTTGTCTGCTTTCATTTCCACTTTCTGCCCATACCCCCTCACCTCATTTGCCCCCTCCTCTGGGCTCCTGACTCTTTCTGCAGCCTTTCTACTGCTACTCCTTGGCTCCTCCTTACTGCTGTCTTTCTGCCACACCCCTGATCTTCTGGTAGGAAATATCTACACCTAGCCTTCTCGGTGCAGGTTGCGCACGTTAAAGATCCCTTGGTGGTCTAAAATCGATAAGAGTAGGCTTCGGCCACCACCCGGGCAAAATTCAAAATTTCCTACCAACTGAAAATATTAGGAGTGTCCCGCGCGCTCATATGACCTATGCAGTTGCGAGCGCCGTAAAACACTTTACAAAAACAAACAAACAAGTCTTGGATTACACAGTACCTAAATATAGCAAGGCAGACCCGTCAGTTGCACACCTACACACGTCAACACAGTGCGGCTGTGCTGAGACGCAGCGAGTGTTCCTCGCGCTCGCTGAGACACAGGCGCCAACCCACAGTGTGGCTGTGCTGACATGCACACGGCGTGCGCCAGGCCAGCTACAGGTCACACCTACAGAGCCACTCTGGGACCGGCCTTAGCCTCATTTCCCAGCAGTGAAGAGGAGATTTATTTCACGGATCTATTCATTATATATGAACCTCACCGTGTTCATGGAACCACCAGAACCACCGGTCGACTGGGCCTCAAAGCCAGAGTTTGAGTTCTTGCCCACACCATTTTCTTCCTCCTCATCTGAAGATTCATCTACACTGTCATCTGATGAAGATTCTGAAAGACAAGAAAATAGATTGAAAATGAAAGTGATTTTATAAACTTTAATAATTCACATCCCCATCTCAATATAATTCTGATCATTTAGGAGTCAGGCTGCTTCAACCTTGCCACTAAGGGTCAACCCAGACTGACAGATGCTCCATAAAATAGAATACTCCAAGCTAGAATTTAACTCACGCCTTTTGGCAAACACCTTAAGAAAAATACACCATACACGATAGTAAAGAAAGAGGAGCAGCCGAGGAGGCCACTTAAACCGTATATGGTTAATCTGAAAATAGTAGTAAACTGAAAGAAAAGAAAATCTTCAATTATTTTTTTCCTTTTCAACAACCTCTCTTAACTCTTATATTTTGGTACGTCAACTGACTAGATGCTGTATTATGTTGGTTTTTATTTTTTCTCTTGCTTTCCATCCTCATTTATTTATCAGACATTTTCGCAAGCCTAAACCAAAGATTTTCCGTCGAGAATCTTTGCCTAAACTGCAACTGCATCCCTGTCCATATGATGTATATATATATATATATATATATATATATATATATATATATATATATAATATATATGTATATATTCTTCTTCTTTTCTTTTAAAAACTTTGTTGGGTAATACATGCTAGTAGTTTGGAGCCAGCTGTTTTTATGCTGAAAGAACTAATTTATTGGCTATGAACTCATATATTTAAAACTTCCTGCAACAAAGCAGGCAATATACCTACGATTTGTTGGAGTTAACCGAATACCCGGCTAAACTGAAGCAAACCAAGCGCTCCCGCACACAATGTATTTCGTTTAGAGCATACTCCACTTTTTAGTTTAGGGGGCGGGGCGAAAATGACAATATTATGTTTGATGGGAAAAAAGGCACAACCACACCAGAGCACCCGCCAACCGCCCGCTGAGACTCCATTGTAGGATACTGCTATTCCTAACTAGATCTAGTAACAGTTCTAAACAAAACAGAAGGGAGTACATTGTTGGTTAAAGTTGTAACTAAAGACAAACACGCAAAGAAAAGAAGGAGAAGATATATATTGGAAGATAGGCGTTTGGTAGGAATGAAAGAGCAATTTAAACCACACCAAAGGGAATCCGCCAACCACCTAGGATCAACAGAAAAATGGGAACAAACGCAAAGAGATAGCTGCTTCTTCCATCCTTTAGCAAAAACGAAAAAAAGAAGAAGAATAAAACGTATTACATTATCGAAATAGGCTCGTCCCACTCCTTCTAATGCGCCCCCACCCCCTTTTCCACCTTCCCTGTCAGCTACATTTTCGCTGTTCTTGCAAACCCCTGCGATCCTTTTTACCACCCCGCCCGCTTTTCCAATCTGCTTACGCTAACAAAACATATCAAGGCTAATATCAATACATTTTAGGATATCCTTCATGCAAAGCGCCTTTTATGCCCCCCTCTCTTTCTTTCGTTTTCTCTTTCTCATCCGCACCTGATGAAAACCTATCATAAAGAGAACATAAAACAAGAACTAAAATATCTTGATTCGCAGACCTACCTGATCGTGCGAGTTTTAGTATTGCTCATTTCGTTTCGGACATCAAACTTTTTTTCATACTGTGCTCCCAATTCCCAATCCAACTTCCGGAATTTCTTTCCGTAAACATAACATTGGCTTTTTTGCTAATCTGGATATCTAGCAGACAAAAATAAAACACTTGCGGCTCTCTAATAAGTTGAGATGCTGTGATGCAGAGACATAGACACCATTTGCTTGGAGTAAAACAGGCAGAAAAAGAAGCGTGTTCCAACATGATTAATTTCTTGCTTGGTGCAGCACATCCCCCAGAAAGTGTAAATTATAAACAAGTTGATAGAAATCGAATTCTAATTCTACTTTCATTCTTAGGACAAGCGTCACAAGGTCTCTACGAGACTCCCCATTCCGGCCACACGCACCCTGTAACAGAAACTGTAATAGCCGAAGCGACCACTAAATATCACAATTAAACTTCAGCTGCTAGATCTACCTATTTGAAAGGAAAAAAAGAAATCTTGTGCTGTGCATAATTTTTATGAACTTTACATCGTCATTAAGATCAGGTGTCTTAAACTTGGACACAAGACGCAAGCTCAAATGGCAGAAGACTGCATGCTTGGTGGACTAGATCTAGTTAGTCCGTTAGCTGTAGCAGGTCTTCCTGGTCATGAGCCTTGCACAAGCAGTGTTGACTTTGCTATCAAACTTGAAAAAGTTGCAGGGTTATTTCTTGAGCTTCTCCAGGAAAGTAAAATAAAACTTCTGGATACACCACTCTCTGCAATTTCTCTGATTTGCGATGTGGCAAAGTTTATGCAAAGAGAAAATGATATTAGTTTGCTCTGTAGCTCCCTTGACACAAAAGAGCAAGCAACGCAAACCAGACTTGTATTTCAAGACATTGAAATTCTCTATACAAAGGCACAACAATGCAAATCGACCCAAAATGATTTCACAGCAACAGACAGGAAGGATGGGAACCCTGACACAATTGGTGACACATCTGGAAAAGTGGCCTATAATAACAATAAAAGTAGGAAATTGAACAAATCTGTGTTCGACGATGACTTTTATGATGTTGAAGACGAAGGGTCTCAAATTACAAATACTAGTATAATAAAAAGTGACATATGTGACGATTATGTGTTAGAACCCTCTGTTGCTGAAGATCAGTCAAAAGAATTCAAATGTTCGTATTGTTCAAAAGTGTTCATAGACAGACGGAATCTGAAGTCTCATTTATGGATTCACGAGAAAGAAAAGTCGTATGAATGCAGCATTTGTGGAAAAAAATTCCTTCGGCCCCATCAACTCACTCGACATAAAAGAGTGCATACAGGAGAAAAGCCCTACAAGTGTTCAGTTTGTTCAAGGGCTTTTGGTGATGTTTCAAATTTAAACGCCCACATGAGGAAAGAGCATCCAAAAGAAGCATTCAGTAGACAGTGTGACATGTGTGGGCAGGCAAGTAAATCACTGAAAACAAATTTTGTGATTTAAAACTAGATCAGTTTGAAACTTTTCATTGGGTCAATTCTAAAAAATTAAACAGGGAGGGTTGCATTTTTGTCTTTAACTTAAACCGGGTGGGTTGGATCAAGCTGCGTAGTCCCAAAGGCACTGAAAATATCTGGCATCCCAATACAGTGCAGCCTCTCTATAATGAATAATGACCTTCGAAACGACATCCTCTGTATAGTGACCTGGTGCCCAGGTCCTGATTTTTTCATTTACAGATATACATATCATGTGAGTAATTTTTCGTTGCCTCTCTTTAACGACAACTCTATAACAACATTTTTTTCTGGTCCTGACGATTTCGTTATAGAGAGGATGCACTGTATTGAAAGAAAAGCAACTGAAAGTATCGCAAATTACAGTTGGGGACGGACAACTCACCAATGCCAGGGGCTAACGACAAATGTGTTTGACATATTCTATAATCCTGGTAAATTGAATAAAATGAAAAATTAAAGCGATCAGTTATGGAATGGCAAAATGTTTGAGCTATCAGGGATTAAGTTTTCCGCGTTCATTTTATCTGTGACCGACTAAATATTTACAGCAAATATAAAAAGTCATTCAAGAAAATGTACATTTTTACATATAAACATTATGGATTATGATATGAAATCATATCAAATGAGAAAGAAGGATTAGACCATGACTTATAAATAAACACAATTGATGTTCTAAGTAACTTTTTATCTTCCGCTTACAGAGGTGCCCTTCTTCAGAAGAATTGGAGGAGCACATTAAAGCACACCATGCGGAAGAAACAGAACAAAAGGAAAAGCTTGGTCCCAGGACCAGGGGGAGCTCTAAGAGTAAGAAAGACACTTCCAAATCCCAGCCTTCCAAGAAACAACCAAAGTCTCGAGTACCCAAGAAACGGGACCGGTCATGCCAAAAAAGCCAAGATGCGAAAGACACTTTTCAATGCAAGATTTGTGGCAAAGTGAGTAGATCTACACGGCACAAATTTTAGAGGCTAACCTCAACTAGAAATTAGTTTCAGCCTTTGTCCTTCATGTACCAGACTGAAAAGAAAGCTCGCCCAAGAAGGGCAAAAAAAAGTCGGAAATCTTTAACTCACTCACTACTAATAAAATAAAGATAGCCCTGATGAAAGTACAGCTCAGTTTTATTGTTACTTTTTTTCCACAAGTTTTCAAAAATTGGTCAAAAACTGCGTTCCCTTAGCCTCTCTTAGTACTCCTACTCACGCCCTTCCCCACTACTGCAACCCCAGATTTAGGTTATGGGGGCCCTACTAAACCTTACTACTCTTCTTTATAAATTTCCCCACCCAGTTTGTCATTACAATCTTCGACCAATTCATCGGTTTCTGAGTCACTTTCGTTGTCTAATGTTCGAAAACGGTCAAAGAAGCGATCTACCATAGTGGGAAGTAAATTTAGTTGTAAGGATGGCTATAGTAAAAATCAATAACTCAACTTGTGCTGGTCTGATTTCGGTTTCGTTTCTTTCTAATGAAAGATAATTGAATGGGCTACGAAAAAGGCGAACCAGTACCATAAACG
Organism: Aplysia californica; assembly: GCF_000002075.1. Lineage (NCBI taxonomy): Eukaryota > Metazoa > Mollusca > Gastropoda > Aplysiida > Aplysiidae > Aplysia > Aplysia californica. Next base: position 347,055 of record NW_004797562.1, on the reverse strand, counting down.
GTGTGGTTTTAACATGAGAAAAAAAAATCCAAAGTGCGAACCGCGAGGGTTGCCGGTGTGGTATCACAGCGTCAAAGCTAATTTTCCCGCAACAGTCGCGGTTGTGGTAGTGAGTGAATTAAACACACAATAGCCAAGTTCTGAAGTAGCTGTGCCACAGCATCAGTTTGATGAATTAGACTCTACGGTAACTATGGGCGCCAATATGATTTTTAAAAAATGCAAGACACCCATCAAGAACAGACTGATAATACTATCTCTTTGATTCCTTAGTTTATCTTATACGAAACTGTACAGTCTTTTTAGCACTTCATACTTTGTGTCAAGAACATGCTTCGACTGCTCAGTGTAAAATCTCCATTATGCGTCACAAAATGGTGTATGGTGGAGTTTTACACTAAGCAGTCTATTTGATGTCATTTTTATTGTTCTAGCATATTTGTATAATATAATGTAAATCCTAAATGTTTAAAGAAATAGGATAGTAGAAGGCACTGGTGATTTGAGAGTTACAAATATTGGTGACAAACTGAAGGTCTTAAGTTCCCTGTTTGGAGAAAAATTGATTTTTATGGCACAATGTAAACATAGGAAACATTTGGACACAGACACAGACATACGGAACTGCAGTTGTAGAAAAATGGACTTCAGCTCCTTCAGTGCTCTATTTTGGTTTACATCAACATGTTTTGCTTTATTCTTTCATTTATTCAGTCTCTAAACCAACGATGTGCATTGTTGGCCCACATGAAGCGACATGTGTCAAAAAAATGCTATCGATGTGAATTCTGCAATGAAGAGTTCAAAGAATTGAAGGAGCTCAAAGCCCATGCCCGCAAACACACCAGTGACCGTCCCTACACATGTAGCGAGTGCAACAAATGTTTCAAGTCTCAGGGCACCCTCAAGGCGCACATGCTGATTCACACAGGTAGGCTTAAGACTTTCTGAATGCTTTCGGGTGATCTTGTGAGGATAATTAGTTTGTTTGAAATTTGAATAAAGAGAAGCATATCGACACAATACAGTGGAACTCGGATTCAACGAAGTGATGGGGCCAGGCTTTCTATTTCGTTCAATCCAAGTTTTCTTAGAGCAAACATGAGGTGTTGGTGTAGATAATTACAGGTATCGAGCAAGTAATGTATAGTGTATTCGACTTTCTCAACCAAAAGTTGTTAGATTTCAAATGAGAAACATTTTCGTTTCTTTGATACCGAAGAAATGCTGGAAAATTCCAAAAGTGCCAATTCATTCAAATGCAGGCCTTTGTCATCTGTCATTTAGATAACATACTGTTTGCCGAACAAGTTATGTTTCTGTGTAGAGCCCAGGTCAACGTTTTATTCCACAGTCCAGCACGCAATTCATTACATTGATCTATGTCAAGATTAGCTTATCATTGTAATATATAGATCAGTAGCCAGTGTGTCTCGATTGTACCTTTATAACTGACATTCCACACCTGAATCGCTTGTACCCCAACGCCCATCTCACACACGCACATACAGTCACACATGTGCTGGTCACCCGTCCGACCCTGACATATGCTAAGACATGGGTGCACGCAAACAAGGCGTGTGTTGATATGAAAGGAGGCCGCTGATGGGACGCAAAAAGCAGTTCACACAGCAAGCGACTTTGTTAAATCCGAGCTAGCTCATTCATGTGTTCGTTGAATCAGAATTAATTGTATTTTGATTTTTATGAATAAAAAAAATCAGGGGAATCCTACTCCTTTTGTTGAATTGGAGTTCCACTGTAATGGTCATTTAGTACATGGAAAAGACAAGGCCCAGAACTGCTTTAGCCCAGCATATTTCGCCTTTACTAACTGTGTCATATTGGAGTCAAACTCATGCCTTCTGCATGAATGTAGAGTTCCACTGTTAAAACATCAAATAAGTCCTATTAAACATTGTCACTCCGCTTCTATTACTGTACAAATACAAATTGTCGTAATTTGGATCTTTTTTCCAGTTTCATGATACAGTGGGGGTCGCATTCAACGAGAAGTCGGCTCCAACGAGACAATCCTTAATCCCCGATTTTTTTCCCCCTCTATATCTCTTTGTAAATGTACGTCAGCTCCAACGAGTTTGCAAACAGATCGAAGTTGCTTTCAATGAGGTCGCGATAACCAAATAAAAGCAATTAGCGGCCCCAAAAGTGAGGAATTTTTCTCTTTTCTCTCCGTCTCACGCGAAGCGCAAGGTCTATCCTCGATTCCTAACACATTGTATTGCTAGTTGCTAGATCTAGCGTGCCTCATAATGGGCCCCAAAGCCAAGAGGATGGGTGAGGGTTAGCCTACGGTAGGGATGGGAGGGAACGTGATACGGGCTGTGTGAGGTGAAAGTTGATGAACTCTAGAAGGGTAGGTCTTGAGGGAGACCATTGTTTTCAATTAAAAAAAATAATTTTTGGGACCCTGCCCAGATTGTTCAAAATTTTTTTTTCTTTTCTTCCCCTAATCAGAAAATCCAAGCTCTCGCCTTTACTTTATGTAGATCTAGGCCTAGATGTGAGAGGGTATGTTTCCACACGAAAAGTGTTCCGGATAAAAAAAATTTTGAAATGCAGAAATGACGGCCTGAGCACCGCTCAAACACGCACACACTGATGCTGTTTGAGATTCTCGTCATCAGGGGGAACAACAGTTTTAATTACTGGTATTGGTAGGCCTACATCGTGTAATATAATAACTTGTCTCCTTTCTTTTCTTTAGCCTTAGTCACGTTCAACGAGAGGTCGGATCCAACGAGGACAACAAGGAGGTCCCGGCAACCTCGTTGAATGCGACACCCACTTTACATTCTTTCGAGCTAGATCTATAAGATACGGCAAACATCATGTACACTATAAGTATTCTGTATTCAATTTCTTTTGGAACAGGGAGACTTCCATACAGTTGTCAAATCTGCGGCAAGTCATTTTCACAAACCTCAGGACTCAATGTTCACAAGTTGACGCACACAGCTGAAGAGGAGCGAGCAAAGAGAGAGAACAACTCCAGTGAATTCACATGTGATATTTGTGGGAAGGTACTTGACCTCATGTGTTCACAAAGAAATCTAAACTTCATGCTTAAATATTATTTCTATTGGCTGGATTGAAGTTCCATTCCTTTTTTGACAAAGCAAAGTGCTATTTTCAAGCCTTAATGCTTCAAATAAGTTGAGGCTTGCTTTAACATGCACTCTATAATTAACATTTATTCATAGGAGCTTCATTACAAATTTGTACCCTTAGCAGAAGACTTTACGAAGGTTGAAAATGTACTCATTTCAAAATGTTTTGAAAAGTGTGGGACAGCTAGATTTTCTTAGTTTAACCTCGGTTTTCAGTTTAGAGAGGTTGCTAACAAAAACACAAACAAAAAAACAAAAAAACCCAGGGGACTTTTTGTTCTGCTGTTTTAGTACTTTTAGGATTAACCGTGTTTGGTTTTAGCAGACTCCTCTGTATATTGCCAGATCCTGCTGTTTGTTGCAGCAGTGTGATTAGGCATGATTTAAATTTGAAAACAGCTCAGGGTCACTTTATGGCTGCTGAAACAGAAAGGAAAAGACGTGCTATGATGGTACAGTTGTCACAAATATTTTTTTGTATCGAAATTGAAACCATCATAAACTGCAACTAAAATCTTTCTATACCCACAGGCATACAAAACAAAATTCCGACTCACTATCCATGCAAAGTCACATGACAGTAAGCGAGACATGCCATGTGACTTCTGCGACAAGAAGTTCCAATCAGGCCACGACCTTGCCATCCACCGGCGTACCCACACCAAGGACAAGTATGCGTGTCGTTTGTGTGGGGCCAGCTTCAAGTCTCGCAGTGTCTACTACTTCCACACCCGCACACACCCAAGTAGGTACCAGTTTGTTAACATTTCTGTTTTTATCTTTGTGTACTGTTGCTTGCAACACTCCTGCTAGACTGGTCGTTTAGGAAAGTTGAACATCTGCTGCTCCCCTCTTCTAGCTCATGCAGATTGAAAATGTTTTACACCCTGTTTGATGCAATTGCAGAGAGAAGAGAAAACTGCCACATTTCCTAGACCCCCATGGAACATGTGTCAATTAACCCTCATGAAAGAACTTAACACTAAGACTAACACGCATGTCATTTCCTACATTGGAACATCATCATCGCCAACATAAATAATCATCCTCATGCTCACTATCACAATTACCATTACCGTCACCATCGCCAACAACAACATCATCATCATCAGCAGCATTATCATCATCATCATTACCGACTCAACAATTCCCCTTTCATATAACAATCTGCACCATTACTTTCTTTTTACGTAACCAACAAAAACGGGCACCAAAATCAGGACATGGGGGAAACAACAAACAAAAAAAAACCCTCATGAAAGAAGAAGAGTATCCTGTTTGGGGGGATAGCATAGCATGCCGTATATGTTATAATTACTATTATTTACACTGTCAAGCACGATATTTCTACAGCAAGTCCTTGAAATCTACTCTGTATACAGTTGCATTATTACATGCAATGTTTCTGATTACCACAATGATGAGGTGTGGAGCTTTCTATTTTCGTTAGTGCAAAATGTAAAAGAAAGCTTATGGTACTGATTTGCTCATGTAAGATGTGCCGTGCTTGCAACCTGTCTCCCTATCCTTCTGCACTTCATGAAAGAGAACCACTAGTCACAAAGCTCAGCTGCATTTTCAATAAGAGGCAATACAAAAGAAGAGAGAAATGTTACGTGACAAAGTATTTTAATTCAAGTTTCAAGGACTCTGCAAGTCCATGATCGTGAAACTTTAAGACAAATAATTTTTGGTGTATCAACAGCTGAACGTCCCCATCTTTGTCATACCTGCGGCAAATCTTTCACTCGGAGCTACGACCTCACTGCCCACAAGCGCAGACACACAGAATCGGCAGACAAACAACTGGGGCCGTATGGATGTGAAGTTTGTGGAAAGGTACATCGAGTCTGCTTTTAACTCGAGTTTTTTCCCATTGTGTCGATGGGGTTGTAAAAACACCTACATATAAAGAATTTCTTTAGGGACACTGTACATTTATTTTGTTGGGTATTCTTCTCTTCATTGTTGAATTTGTTTCAAGCTTTCATTTTAACACACAGATCTACATTAATTTATTCAAGCAAAATTCACTGCATTGTTTTGATTTCACATCAGTCTACAGTAGAACTCGGATTTAACGAGCTCAGATTCAACGAGAATGCGGATTCAACGATATGAGATAGATTCCCCGTTTTTTTCTTCTTTAAAATCAATAAAAGTAACCCGGATTCAACGGGCACTTAAATCAGCGAGCTCGGATTCAACGAGGCCGCTTAGAGGGTGAACAGCCCCCGCAGACGTGGCTTCGCAAATTTTTCTCCCAGAATGAACTTTGTCTATTCCTGGAAAATATCCATTGCACCTGCATCGTGAACCATTATTCACTAAGCCGATTGCATGCGACCTATACGTTCTTCTACAACCAACACATGCGTTGTTGGCTTGGCACGCGTCTACTCTGGCGTGTGTAGGGGTCGGTTGGGCGGCCTGCACTCTTGTGGCTGTGTGTGCGAGTCGGGGAGGGGGCACTAGCGGTCCGGGCGTTGAACGTCGCAAATACAAACGCGTCAGTCTTTTTTTCTCCTTGGCAACTGATCATTATTACAATAATAAGCTAGTCTTGACGTAGATCTGCAGACTGAATTGAGCCCTGGTCTATGGAATCAAAAGTTGCCGTATGCTAGGCTCTACACAGCAACACAACTTTTTGGTAAACAATCGAGATGACACAGGCGTGTGTGTTTGAACGAATCGGTCTTTTTTTTTTACACAGCTCATAATATGCAGGCATTTCAGGCACTACTTGTGACTTCTCTTGTACATTACTTGCTCAGTGCCTGTAATTATCTACTCAAAACCCCGCGTTTGCTATATCGAACACTCGAATTCAACGAGATGTTAGGTCAGGCCCGACGACCTCGTTGAATCCGAGTTCCACTGTATTAGTTATAACAGCAACTGCTGTGTACAGTGTGCCTTTACTGCCAGAGAATATTATATAGCAAAGATCTCATTATTTTAATCCCCTTTCTTGTCAACACTACAATCCCCAAAGAATTTCTATCTCATGCTTTCAGGCATAACAGGAATTTAATTACACCCTGTACTCATGGGTGTACAGTGGAGTCCACTTACAACGAGTCCTGAAACAACGAGAAGTCTGTTATAAAGACACTATTCTAAAACCCCGTTTTTTCTCCTTCTTTATCTTTGTAAATAAAATACTGCTATTGCGCTATCAGACAGTCACGCGAGTCGGTTATAGCGGAATAATTGCTGCTGCTGTGCACAGCCCACAGACCAATTAAACATATTAAAACCTCGCCAATTGTTGGTGATCCAGCGAAACAAAAAATGGGAGAGCTCACGCGAACCAACAATGAAGGTTGGAGCGAATGAGTGGGGAGGGTGTGGCATGTGCAGACAAGCAGAACGCATCGCGTGATAGGCCAGCCCAGTCTATATTATTATACATGTGTATCTAGGCATACCGTGCCTCTCACTTCTCTGGTGCGGGATGTAGAGGTCACAATGCTGTGATAGATGGAGTGAATGTGTGACGTGCGCAAGCAGACGCAACGCACCACAGGGTGTGGTGGGGGACAACACAGCGGGCGAGTTAGCCTAGAGCCAGAGCCCCTTCTGTCTGATCGCCAACGCCGAGCTGTCAACATTACTAGTGCTAGTCCTAGAGAAATAAACCTGATTCGATTTTTGATCTAGTAAGACCTAGACATCATGTTGAACAAATCATCATCAGGGGAAATACAAAAAGGAATGAGCGGAACGCCAAACTCATAGATTAGGCCTACTTTACTATTTCCCTTCAATTTATTACTGGATCTCTTGTAACGAGAATCCAGCTATAACGGACATTTCGCACCGGTCCCCTCCCTCTCGTTATAACAGGATTCCACTGTACCAGGAAGTTACACATCATCAGATTTTTAGGAATTTCTCTTGACATTTCAGGTGTACCAAATGAAGAACAGCCTCAAAATCCACATGAAAATCCATCAGGGAATCTTCGACCACCCGTGTGACTTCTGCGAGAAGAAGTTCAAATGTCCGGCCGAGCTGCGTCACCACAGACGTGTGCACACGCTAGAGAAACCGTACAAGTGTGAGACGTGTGGCAGGAGCTTCTCGCGACACAGCACACTGGTCAACCATCGACGAACACACTCTGGTGGGTGTGCTAGTATTCCACATATCGCTTCCTCAGAATTACAAAGTTTTATCTGCTCAGTACCTAGTTTTGAGAAATTTGACACCAAAGATTTCAAATTTCACAAAACATCAAGCTTATTCTAATGTAATTCTTCAAATAACAACTCCTAATAATCTAATGATTTTGGTAGAGCTCGGTCTTAGTAGCTCAAAACAGGTAGCGATATGTCTAACATAGAGTCTAGCATGCAACATAGCAAAATTGACATGGAAATCAAAATCCAGGTATGGAACACCAAAACGCATGACCAATATACAACGGATGCCAGTAACACTTCTATGACATGTGTAATAAACACGTCCTTGGTCTACACTGTTGCTCTTAGTTATTTGTGTATATTTTGGAACTGGGTGAATAAGTTTCATCATGAGAAAAAAACATATTTCAAAAGAAAATGAACACAAGTATTGCAATATGTGGAATATGATTCATAAAGTTAGTGTGGACATTTTACAGAATTTTAAGTACTGGTCTATTATTTACTTTTCAGGGGAACGTCCTTACTTATGCATTGTGTGTGGGTCCACTTTCAAATTGTCCTGCACACTGAAAAAACATGCGAAAGTGCACACGAGAGAAGGCCCAGTGAAAGGAAAGGGAGGTAAGATTTCGACACACTGGTAATCAGGAAATAAATTTTATCAGGGTACCAGACAAGAATATGTCGTTTGCCATGGTTTCTCTGATTGTTGAGGTATGAGGAGCTTCTTTTCATTGCACTGAAATTTTAAGCATTTTGGGGCATCATTGGTGGTTCTGTCCGTTAAACTCGTGCTGTGACACGTTCAGAACAGATGTTCCTATCATTACTAATAAGAAATGCGTTTTTTAGTTACACTTTTTTTTCATAACCACAACTCGGATTCAACAAATTCTGAGGCATATCTCAGTAGAGCAGTGGAGTTCACTTAAAAACAAATATGGTTAATCCACAAACAATGTTAAACAGAAGGAAACCCTATTTTCAAGCAACCTCTCTAAATTGAAAACTCAACTGTCCTGCAGATTTCCGTGTGAGCAGATTGCTCTATATTTGTATTATAAGGCTATTGACACAATTTGATTTTTTAAGTGGCACCTGACTTCCTCTGTCCCCCAGCCAGGACGAGACAGACACCAGCTTTGCCCCAGGCTGCTGAGATGTCGGCTACAACCCTCCCAGACCCAGCAGTCAGCAAAGCCGAGATCACTGCCACATTGCCTGCAACAGCAGCTGCACCTCTTCCTTTACCACTTCAGCAGCAGCAGCAACAACAAGAACAACAACAACAACAACCATTGCAACCATCAGAACCACAGTTACAGCAACTACAGCTACCGCAGCAACCACAACCTCTACCACAATCCCACCAAATCATCATCAATCACCGCAGGGAACCCTCATCCACTTTACTGCTGACCACTCCCACCCTCAAGCAGACGGTGGCAACCCTCATCCAAACCGACAGTGCCACCTTACTACAGGTAAGCCATGCCACCTAACTGCATGATGTAAGCAATGCCACGTGGCTTCCTAACTAAAGACAGTCTCAGCCACATAACTACAGGTAAGCTCTGCTACCTTAACTCTTTATCTCCGAGGTGGGGAAACCCACTATGCCTGGGCCCTTTTTTGGTGCGAAATCTAAAAATAACATAAACGTCATTAAATGGGTCACTAAATTGAAACTAGCAAACCTATTTTGATAGTTCTTCATCTAATGAATGAACTTCCGGTATAAGAGACCTGTTTTCGGCAATTGCTGAAAAGTAATTTGATGTCGAAGTCTTCGTAAAGGAATGTGCTCACTGGCATTAAAGTGGTTCCGACTGCGAGCCGCTTGCCGGAGATAAAGAGTTGATATAGGTAAAGTATGCCACATTACTACAGGTAATTCGTGCCACTTAAGTACCTAACAACAGGTATGCCATGCCACTTTACAGTTTTACTACAGGTAAGCCATGTCACCTAACTATAGGAAAACCATGCCACCATACTACCTGACTACAGGTAAGCACTGTGCCACTTAATTACATGTAAGCCAATTCCCAGCTTGGGTGCTTTGAATTTGACTTGGACCCATGGTAGGCTATAGATGATTCACCAAACTTATGAGCCACCCTGGCAGGGGCATTATAAGAGTCAACAAAAAGACTCAGCGGCTGATAGGTAGGACATGTGAAAGAGAAAAGCCTCAATTTTTTTTCTTTTCAAAAACCCATTGTAAGTCCAGTAGTTTACGCACCTTTATCTGTATGGGAGTTGATTAAGTTCTTGAGCAAAAAATAAAAAATTAGTAGAAATAGGCAGACTTGTACTGTTTTATTTAATCCAGGTTGAACGCTGCTTAATTATATTAATATATTACAGCACCTCGAGAGAGCTGGAGGCAGCCTGCAGCCACAACTGCATCAGCAGCAACAACAACAACAACAACAACAGCTGCAGCAGCAACAACATGATATTGCAGACCTCCAGAACATGGATACCATCGCCCTGCCCGCCAACATCCTACACATGAGAGACACCAATGCAACCACCACCCTCATGGACCTCAGAGACACTACTGGTATTGCAGCTGTCAGAACCTTCTTGACCACAAATGAACTGGACATGAGAGAGGTTCCTCGAACACTGGCCACTGCACAACTGGACAATAGCAGAGATGCATCCAGAAATGTTATGGACATGAGGGCAGGCCCGTCTTCAGCCACCACGCTTCAGTACAACCCCAACGCCACCTTCCCAAGTTACTACTATTATCAGTGAGAGAGAGAGAGAGAGAAATAGAGAGAGGGAGAGGGAAAGGGAGAGGCAGGGAGGGGGGGGGGGCAGTGACCATATTATAATACCTGTTGTCTTTTCTTAATCCCTTGACTGCTAACCACTTGCAGAAGAGGCCAAATCTTTATTCAACGGTTTTTCGGTTATTATTTCAAGAGACAGAATGGTAAAACTTGTACCAATAGAAAGAGAATTGAAGAGATGAATTCATCCATTGACAAGACCATACTAAGACTGAACAAGCGCTCTGGTTCTGCGCGTTTGCTCTGTATGCTGGAAGTGGGGGAGAAAGACAGCGCATTAATATATTATATAAGTATTATTGGTAACAAAGTTCCGGCTACTCATCAAACAATATATCAATAGAAAGAGAAATGAAGAGGTGGCTTTATTCATAGACAAGACAGGGGTAGAATAAGCCATAATGATGTAACAAGTATAAAGTACTTAGACTGAACAAGTGCTTCGAGTCGGACATGTCGACTCAATCTCACACGATGTGTGTTAGAAGAAACAACACATGTCACACTAGAATTCATTCTTCCGGCCCAGTAGATATGACCTCACTGCTAAAATTAAATTATTAATTTTCCAGGGATATCACTTCAAAACCTAGTAGAAGCTGAGTTATCAATGAAACAAGACTCGGATATCAGCCACCATACGGGATACGTTTACCGAGCACTGAGACACGTCTACAGCTCAGTCAAGGGGTTAAGATGTCATCATCACTCTACTATGAACTAACTTAATCAACTTCTTATTGTGAAGCACAGGTCTGACGTACATTAAACTTTTTTCAGATATGCAGAGTGGCATATTATGACTCAACAAGTGTCTTATCTAATTTATATATGCATGTAGATTCTCTTGTGAAAATATTGACATGGAATCATTTGTACATTAAAATGGTAAAATGCAAACAAATATGAGTACTTAATCAAAATCTTAATTGTTAACTTGTGTTTCTTGTATGCTGTGAATTCTAATTTTGTAACAGTATAATAAATTCAATTCAGCAATTTTTGCTTCTGTATTTACTGTGCTTGTTTATATTTTATCAATGTTCTTCTTAGGCTAGTGGCTTCACCACTGCGATTAATTTATAAAAGCCATTGTCTGGTACCTTTGTAATTGCATTCAGCCCATCACATCTTTCACGGTAAATAGAATTAAAGAAGGATGAAAAGAAAAGAAAGATACTTTAGCACTTCACATATTTCAAGGTAAACAGAATCAAAAGGGAAGAAAGGAAAAGAAAAGAGAGATACAATAGATAAGTTAGTTCTAGAGGCAGGGTGAAAGAAATAGTTCAAACCATTGACTCTTAATTTAATACAGAGGAGCTATAGAACCAAACTTTCAGCCTTGCTTGGTCAGCTTGAACAAAATCTGTCTTCTGGCAGTACCTTTACACATGTCACACATCCCCACTAAATCAAACAGTAGAGTACAGTAGTCTCCGCCTAAACACATGGTGCCCAGGAGCACTTTTAAGCTTGCATTTACACGTAGTGTGCGCTGATGCGAACCAATGCAAAGGTGAAAGGGACACCATTTCATGTCCTTGATATTTTAATGACTACTGTTACTTCTCGGGGGGGGGGGGGGGGGCTCTCACCGAAGTACAAAACATGACTTTGTCTATTGATTATATAGGATTTCCGGATTGCAGTTATGTCTACAAAGATGTTGAATAAGCGGTGGAAAAAAGCAGAAAGATCGACTTGCCATACTGCGAGGAACAGATCAAAGGAAACTGTTGACAGTAATAGTCATCTAAGGAACTTGCACTGGGCCTTTACTATACATTACAGTCACCCCAAAAATCCAGTGAGAAACCTGTCAAAGACGTGTTTCGAGTGACCAATCAAAAGACATTTCAATCACCCCACTGAAACACATCCCTCACCCAGTCCCATGTGTCTGTAGGATGTGAACATGTTGTCCATCACTTTCATTATACTGTGTGAAGAGCAAGCTCGCCAAAAAATCTGATTGTCTGGACTACTAGACTCGTCTTCGATACCATGATGCATGCTGTTTTAGGTTGTTGCAAAAATTTTTCCTTGTATTGCTTTAACACTTACAGTACTGTCGGCAACTTAAGTCGCTAGCAGGTTGTAGTATGTGCTCACTACCGCTGGCGACTTTAATCGCCAACGCAACCAGGCACGCTAAACATATTAAACAATGAATGAACGAAATGCACTGAAGTAAATGCCAAAAGGAAGTCACTCTATACTATATGATAGCTGAATAGATGATGAACCTCTATGAATTTAAAAAGTGTATTTCTTGGGCTGGTAAGGTTTTTTTAATAAAAAAAAAAAAATCTACCACGGTTTCAGCGTTCTAAACTGGTGTGGTAGCCTACTTGAGGGTTTTTCACTATGAGTCTTCGGTACTGTAAGTGTCGACTATCGGAGTGTTTGGGGATCAAAGCATGTATTTAGAGGAAGTGATCATGCATCTGTACATTTAACTTAAACTGTAAAAAAAACCCAACCTCATACTACGACTTTGCCATGGTTTGTGTTGAGGCGATTACTGTACTGTTTCAAAGACTGAAATTGAAGAGGATGCCATGTTTGGTGTGACGTTTTGAGATTGTGCTTGTCAAAAAAGTCTGGCTAGATAAAAGTGCTAGAGAAGGGAGTGAAGCTACTCACCAGCTTGCTCCAGCTGTAGGTTACGTTTTCGAAGTCGGTATGGCGTACTCGATTCCATACGCTTGTGGTCCCGAGGTGCAGCTTCCCCGATTGCTGTTCTGGCAGGAGAGGCTTCTGGGAAGATAAACCAAATTTATTACATGCTCTAAGAGAACATAGAAATTAAAGCTTTAAAAACTGTGAAATGCGTCAAAGGAAGAATATGAAAATCATAAAATGCTACAAAAATTGAAGGATTGTATTAAAAAAAGCATCACTCACATTATAAAAAAAACTGCCATGAGTCTATTGTTGAAGTTTAATACATTTCCGGACATAGATAAATTACAATTAAAATTGTCCACGAGGGCCACTTTTATTTTCAAGGAGAAAACTGGATGTCCCAGACGGGTGGATGTCTTGGAGAGTGCCATTATAATAACCCTCCCCAAAAACATGGAAGTGGAAAGTGGCCATTTGTACAGGCAATTGTCTAGGTCAGCTGGCTGTGATATCAGGTTTGATGGTATTTTGAAGGCTGTTTGTGTTTCCCAGCACGACACTCGGCTTCGAGGAAATAATTCAGGAAGGATGAGAAGATTCATTCATCATTCAGACACCACCAGATCAAACCCCTAAACTTCTGCGTAATGATTAAGTCTTTGCTGGGGCTGCCACAACATAAAAAGTAGGTTGTGACAACTAGTGAAGGAAAAACAGTTCATTAGAGATGCACAACTTCTGACTTTTCAAAAAGCAAAAATGACTCAAGTGCTCGCGCTGAGCAGAAAGTATTTTACAATACAAAAAAAACAACAACCCCAAACCAACCCAACCCCCAAAAACCCCTTTTCCCACTCACTTTCAAGAATGTATTTAATACAGTTGAAACTTTCAAAGACGGCCACCCATTGTGACTGTCGAGGACAAAGTGTTATTATTATGAAAAAAAACCCACACTCGTAGGAGGTAATAAAAAGTGGCTGTTCATAAGGTAATTGGCTTATACAGTTGGCTGTTACACTGTTAGTGCAGGTTCAACTGTATGTTTTTTGGTTCTGATTGGCACCTATGGAGAAGGCAGGGGCACAGCAATCTGTGATGCTTATCACAATATAAATATAAATCTTCAAAATTGTTCTGGCAAATTTAATAAAGTCTATACCAAATTTAACAAGAGAGTTTACAAGTTCAATCTCACCTGCAGCAGACTGTTGTTTTTCTGTGACCCTCTGTGATCGTGGGGGTGTTTTCGACGGCAGAACACCATCAGTGGGTGTACTTTTTGCACTCTTGGATCCCCGGCCCGGTGTTTTCTTCCCTGGAGTTCTCGGAGAAACACAGTCCTCAGCTGTAGCAAGGGAAGAGACCAAGTCACAGTTGAGAAAATATTGCTGCATTTTCAATTCATACTTTTAGAATTTTGTTTTTAATGAAATGTACCTGTCTAATAAACACAATAGAAGTCCTCACAATGCAGGAGCCTACACTGAGGCAGCTGACAAGACACCAGGAAATATTCCAGAAAGATCAAGACCTGTACCAAATCCAAACCCTGGACTTTTGCTCTTTGTACTTGGATGCTACTAATTGCATCACAGAAACCTCGAAGCTTTTCAACATGCTAGAAATGAGACACAGTTTATAAAAAAGAAAAGGATAATATTCTCAACAATTTTTTAACAGTTGCATGACTAAACAAACAAGATATATTCATCCTCAAATCTGTCTATCAAAACTGATGGTGGAAAAACAGCATAATTTTATATCATGATGAAGAACAGAATATGTGGTTTCAATATAGATTAAATAAAGAATAACTTACATTACAAGAATAATTCAAGTACAAACCTTTCATTACCATCTGGCCAGACTTTTTTTGCGTGCGGAATCTAAAAACCTCACCACCAAACATGGCATTCTCTTCAATTTCAGTCTCTGAAATAGAAAACCAGAAATAGATATAATATAATACAGTGGGTCTCAATTATAACAGTCTTAGTATTAACAACAGGATTCCGGCTACAGCAGGCTTATATCACATGATCCTCGAGTCCGCTCTCTCATACTCATAAGTTCATAACTCACAATGTACGGTAAAAGAATTCTTTTATAGTTTAGCTTTCCGATGGACATGGTCGGCTGCAACAGTAGTCCAGCCATTGTCAAAATCCAAAATAAGCAAACTGATAAGAAAGCAGAAAAAAGAAGAGAAACAATATCCATTATCACAAAATACACCTATGTGACCAACTGTTGATTACACGTTTTATGATGTCATAAGGTGTGTGAAGGGAAGGAGGGGGAAAGGTGGTTTCATTTTGGTGTTGATACACAAAAATATCGGATCACTGACTAAGCGTGACCTTGGCCTGACACCATATCATCACACTGCCTCCCAGTGGGGTGAAGAGACTTGTAACGGGAAAAAATTAAAGACAGAATAGATTAGAAAGTAGGCACCGGGCGCCAAATAAACTAAAAACTAACAAACCGCAGATCTGTTCCTTTTGAGGACTAAGGTAACTATTTGATTAAGAACAGTAGTAGAGCAAACTAAGTATGATATATCAGATATAGCTGGGCATTTCAAATAAATGATGTCTGGTCAATGAGTCCGGAAACCTACTCAGAAGAAACTACATGTAGTAAACTGGCGCAACCCATGATTAAGTGGGACTTACAGAGCAAGTATTCATGTATGGTTGGTGTGCATGTGTAAGGAGAAGGGAGGGGGGTATGAGTGTGAGGAGAGGGGGGAAGGAGGAGCGGAGGTTGGTTACATTTCAACAGATCATCCATACCCATTGGTTGCACACCATTTGGAATGCTCAGTTCAGCGTCCTCATCGCTGTCAGAGTCACCGTTATACTCTGTGGCAGTGTAGACAAGATCCTGACTAGAGGCTCCTGTTGTCAAACAGAAAATATAAATTTTTTTTCAGAAGTTGTTTCAGCAAGTAGAATAACTCCCACTGTGCATTTCATTTCCTGTATTCATTTCTCATACTCAAGACATCCACTACGACTAAAATATATACCTAAACAATAAAATGCAAAGAAAGTTCACAAAGAGAAAACAAAACAGAACAGCAGTGAGCAGAAGAGAAGGATCAAATGCCCTCTACAGGGAGTCCACTAAAGCAAGAAAGATGATTTAAAATATATGTAACATAATATCATACTCTCATTTTAATTATAATCAAACCGAAACCTCCCAACAAAACACCTTAGAAATCACTGGTCATTCAACCTATAGATCAGATGAAAAAGTGAAAGCATTCTACTCTGTCTAGATTGTTGTTAAACATGGTTGGTTTCTAAATCAACTCAAGCTACTGAACAATGATACATTAAGTTGCCTGGAGGTCTGTTTGTCCACATGTTGCCATAAATAAACATTAGGCCTAGCCTAGTAGAGAACGCCTAGCCCAGACCTGCCACTTTATGAAACCTCAAAATCAGGATCTCAGAGAGAAAAAATCAGGATTTGGTGAAAAAAAATCGGGATCAACAGCAAATCACCAAGGTGACTGCCAAAGCTGACTTAAAATTTTTCCAGGGGTGTCCATAAATTCCTTGGCTATATGCCCTCTGTGTGTCTTTGTCTGTTTGTGTGTGTGCCTGTGCGTGTGTGTGTGTGTGCACGCGTGCGTGCGTGGGTGTGTGCGAGCGTACGTGCGAGTTTTTTTGTTTTTTTTGGTAAATCCTGAAGCATCATGTCAAGCACTCTTAGTCCAAGTGTCTATACCCCCCCCCCCCACCCCTACCAATAAGTCCCAAAATGCATGAACTTAAGTTGACCCCGTCAACGGACGGTCCCCGACACGCAGAACTCACATGGCGATGATATGTCTCGTGACGCGAATGCGCGATTGAAACAATTTTACTAACGAGTCCGACTAACTGCACGTTCACACAAAACACTCGGATGAGCGACAGTCGTTCTACTTCTAGGATAACGACGGCGGCCGACCCACCAAATGTACCAACAAATCTCTTATCCCTCATAATGCGTTCAGACTAAAGCAACGACAACGGCCGTATGGTTGTCTTGTCAGCGCAGTTACATGTAGTTGTGTAAGGGTTAGAAAGACTGTCGCTCGTCTTAGTGTCTGATGTGATCGCGCAGTTACCAGACCTCGGACAAGGCTTGTTTTGAAAGTAACAGCGGAACTACGAATATTATCGATTATTTGTATGTCCCAAATTGTAACAGTTACCAGGCTATCATCGGAGAATTCTGAGTGCGGGCAAAGATCACACACAACTTGGGGCGAGTCAACTACTAAATGCGGCATCGACATTTCGGGAAATAGCGCTCCGAGTTCCTACTGACAAAAGGTTCAACGGGTGCTTCTCGTGATAAAGGAGAAGGTAGAGTAAGTTTTTAGAAAGATCCGGCACAACAGCAGACTGGGACAAAAAATCGGGATACACGCGCTCGAAATCGGGAAAACCGGGAGGATTGAGATTTGGGGCAAAAAATCGGGATATCCCGACTAAATCGGGATGAGTGGCAGGTCTGCTAGCACTACACCGCAATGCAACTTGTTCATCAAACAATAGGCCTACGCCTACAGGTACGGTATGTGTATCATTTGAACGAAACGACCTTTTTACACAGCATATGTGTATTTTGCACACCACTTCAATTTCCAGTAGCACTGACTTGACTGTGACTACAGCAGTTAGATGGCTATTCTCCGGCGTATAGTTGCACTTCTCCACAGCTTTCCATAGATCTTCCCTGTCGGCATGTTATTGTTATATGGACATTATGATGGTTGCAACTCATTGAAGTTTTCAGTGCCACAAGCGCCTTCTTGTACTTCTGGCGGTGACTGAGGGCTGTTGCCGCTTTTGGTGCTGTCACAGAAATTCCTCCTCAGTAAGTGGAGCTTTCATTGGGGAGGACTTCGCGCCTTAACGAACGACCACTATGCGATAGGGCTAGGGGTAGAGGCAAGGTTAGGGTTTGGGTTAAGTCTCTTCTTTATTGTGTTTGTTGGGGTGATCGCTTGTTACAAAAGTCCATCCTTTCATTGTGTAGTGGCTGCCATGGTGGAGTCTACCTCTTCTGATGGCCTGGTGAATCGCATTGTCAATCATGTGAAAGAAATCCCGACCCAGATGAATGTTTGAACTGTTTGTGTTAGGCCATATGTGCCGACAGGGGAGATGGAGAGCTGTGGAGCACTAACATGTGTAGCTATCAGCTAGATCTATATGAGACTTCCCTGACAATGAATGATGCACTGTTTCTCAGTGAGGCTAATTTGCTAATTGGGGGGGGGGGGGTGACTTGCTTACCGCTGTTTCGTCCTCTCCTCTTGACGCGAGTCAAATCATTCAAAGGCAGGATATGTTGAATAACAGCATCTTCGGAAACTTCAGTTATCCTTATTGATTTTTTCCGTTTTTCCTCCATAACAAAGTTTTTGGTTGTACCATGAGCAGTAGGCCTCCTCTGTCTCTTGTCAATGCCGGCACAGCTGCTATTTTGTTGTTGTCCCGCGAAATAAGAACTCGTTTGTTTCGGCAAGTAGCCCGGGTCTCAGGCCAAGACCGGACCCGAAACTCTTTCGCACAGAAAAACACTTACTATTAATTTGCTCGCTGGTGTTTGATGGTGCAAAACAAAAACAATTAGCAAGATATGATAACTTATAAAAAATTAGGTGTTTTCTGGGTTTTCAGGTCGATTGGTTATTCGATTCGTTGAGATGTGGAACAGATACATGTTTACTACAATTTAATTTTTAGATGAACATTTAAAAAAACACCGAAGCTAGAAAAGAACGACAGAACAATAACCAAGGGATACTACTCTTATAAAATTATGAACTGCGACCGAAGACGAAGAGTTGTGTTACTACTTTCACTTTCTCACTGACATTTAACAGGTTACAAGACCGTTTTTACGTTCTTGTGAATGTGTGATTGGCACTGATTGTGCTTCCGTCTGTAGAGATGAATGTTCTCCGGCCTTTGTCATGCCTACTTCCAGACTCAGGTTATTCTTAATTATTTTTTTTAAGTTTGTTTTCAGAATCATCAAGGTTACGCCTGATCTGTGGCTGTGGCTGTGGTGGTGATCTCATAAGTGAGAATAGCATGGCCCTTTGTCTCGCTATTCTCACCCCCCTCGGGTGTGCTAACGTACAGTAGGCCTATAGCACAGACACGAACAGAACAGCACAGAGTTTGACTGTAACTTATTAGAGTTGGAAGTGTTGTTCTCACCAGCCTATGGCCCTTTGTCTCGCTATTCTCACCCCCCCCGGGTGTGCTAACGTACAGTAGGCCTCTAGTCTATAGCACAGACACACACAGAACAGCACTTATAAGTTGTAGAGATAAGTTTCAGGTTTAGTTAATTTAATGGGCTGGGTGAAGGCCATTTCACACCATGAATGAACAGCAAACAACAGTGAAGAAAAAGCACACACACGCAAAAAACACAAAATGTTGAGAGCAGAACGCAGCTGATACATACACGGGTCCTCACAATTATAGATCTAGATCTAGATGTAGCCTAATTTTAAGAATGAAGTGGCTACAGCTAGCCTGCCAGTTTAGCTGTATTTCGATCTAGGTTAGGCCCTATTGATCGAACGGAGTGTCTACACGTACACGGTAACTGGGCACCTAGTCTCAGTATCTACGTACACGGTAACCGGACACCTAGTCTCACCTAGTCTTTGTATCTACGTACACGGTAACGGGAATGAAAATAAATCAATATTTGTCCTGTGCTGTCACTTGCTGAAAAAAAAAGAAAGTCTTACAGTAGTCTCCGCCTAAACGCACGCCATACAAAAGCACACTCCGCTCAAACGCACGCTTCCTTCATCTGACGGGTTTTTTACTCTATAATTAAGACGTACAAACGCACGGTCACTCCCTCTAAACGCACGCTCCGATCTGCGAAACACACCGACAGGTAAAGCTTGACAAGGAAATTTTCACTACAACCTGTATAAGACAAGCCTAAGAAAGAGTGATAGACAGCGTTTTCACTTCCAACTTTCCACAGAGACACATAGATCTAGGTCTGGTCGGTGAAATGTTGGGGGGGGGGGATTGGGGGGACTGAAATGTTTTTAATAGGTCACTGGAAATGTATGTATCTTTGAGAGAAGGTTTGACTGGTGTTTGAGTGACTGCATGTAATGTTTAGTTAGATCTAGGCCTGATGCACGATACGCGTAAATGCCGTAAAGCACTAGAATCTAGATCTAGACAGGATTTAAGATTAAGTAAGCCTAATCAGCTGCGCTCAAAGAACTTATAACGTACTTGTTCAACGAATCGCAAGAGAAATGTTTCTCTGAATGTAGAGAATGATTCTGCATGAATTTACGGTCGGGGGTGGTCGCTTGGAAAGCCACGTGGCTGGGCTGTCGTCTCTATGACTATCGCCAACAGTTTCCTCTTACGCTATCTGTTCCCGAGGTTTATTGTGCATAATAATATAATTTATTACGAGTCTGTCTCTCCCCCCCCACCCCTCCCCCATTGAACGCCTTTGTATTCCTAACCCCAGTTGGGGAATCTTTAACAAAACAGTCACGTGCCGTCACGTTATCTGCCAAAATGACCCACTCCCTCCAAGGGAGGTCACTGGAGTTAATAAGGAGTTGAGATGACCACATCCCTTCCTCCCCTTGCAAAGGTTCATGTAAACGCACGCTCCGTGTAAACACACGCTAAGGAGCCCTCCTGAGCACCATGCGTTTAGGCGGAGACTACTGTACAAGTGTCTTGCTGGGCTCGCCATCATGACAGGTCAGTGAGCCTGTGCGTGTGACACATTGTGAGTACCGGTTGGGGTCACCAAAGTTCTTTCAAAGTCTGTGCGCTGCGAAGTATAGGGCTCCGGAATGTGGGGGGAGAGATCATTGATTTTTTTTAAAGGTACAGTCGGGGGAGGGGTGGGAATGAAGGCAACACTGGATGACAGAAACTGAACTTGGAGTTCTGAACTGCCCGGTTACTGTGTACGTGACACAAGAGAGTATTTAATTATAATTTATATAGTCTCTGGTGAAACTGAGACTACATGCCCGGTAGCCGGTTACCGTGTACGTAGATATTGAGGCTACATGCCTGGTTACCGTGTACATGACACTGAGATTACGTGACCGGTTGCCGGTTACCGTGTACGTAGACACTGAGGCTATTTGCCTGGTTACCGTGTACGTAGACACTCCGCTGATCGAAACCTGTTGAGTACACAGGTCTCATTAGATCTAGTAATTATCCAGGTTTAAAATACATGCATGTCAGTCAGGCACCTTTTGGTTTCGTCTGAATACAAATACTTTAGGTATATATTGCAAACTAAAATTTTATTTACAATTCAACCATCATTATTAAGTACGGCTAGCCTTTAGCTGTCCAGCCGTACTTTTCGCCTGCCATTTTAACCGTACTTATTTTAGGCCTTATTTGAAACTTGTTGAGTACACAGGTCTATTCAGGTTTAAAATACATACTGTCAGTGTCAGTAAAGCACCTTTTGGTTTTGTCTCAAATACAAATACTTTAGGTATTGAAACTAAAAATTTATTTACCATTCAGTAGGCCTAAATTTTGCTGTTTGTCAGTCTAGCCATCATTATTAAGTACCCTAGCAGTCTAGCTGTCATTATGGCTAGCCTCTTCCAGATCATTAAGGCTCGCCTCAAGCTCACATCGGGGTGAGGGTGAGAATAACGGGTCATGAGCTATTCTCACCAGGGGTGAGAATATAAGTGGCCTATAACTAAAATACTAAAACTTGCCACTCTTTTGCAGTCACACGTACCCTTCCCAACGGCCTGCAATACAGCCTACACTGTCTTCAGTACTTATCTTTTATCACGTCTTACAGTTTACAGTTAAAGCGTCTGGACATAATAATAGATGAAATGTAGTGTAGGGCCTGGACAAGGGTAGGTCTCTATCCTGAACTGTCTCATTTCTTGAGTAATCCAGTTTTGGCCCCAATGATAACTAGATCTATGGAGTGTGGGTTTTGGCTTCACAGATGGTTACTTCTAGTTCTAAACGATTACTTTTTGATGCGCGTGTCGATATGATGTTTGACGCTCAGCGACCTAATTGAATTGCAAAACATCAAATTATGGTTAAATTCAATTCCCGAAACCCCCGATGTTTTTCTAAGGTCGGGGGGGGGTTAAGAACATGGGAAATACTACTGCTCATTTTGAACTGAAAAATAGCAGCGCCTCCCTTGCTTTCTCGCTAAAACATCGATACCCAGCATTTGAGTCAGTATCGATATCCAGCACTCTCAGGGCCAAAACCAGAGAATGTCAGAAAAACAAGCGTTAACGTCTGCAGACGCTGCAGGCTGTTGTGAATTGGTGAATTAAGTGAAAAGATTTTACATTTTGTCGGATGAGAATGAAATTTTCTAGAAGGGAAAGATCAGTGAGAAGGAGGTTAATGTCTTTTGACTTTGGACAAAGAAATAGAAATCACCAACACTGTGTTTAAATGAACATTAAAATTCTTATTGTAAAGAGTGCCATAAAATCACTGTGAAAGAAATTGGATTGAGTCTTTGAACGACAGCAAATTTATGGAGCTGATAGTTTCACAGCCTATTGGTAATGATTTAGTATTTGAGAGAGAGAGAGAGAGAGAGAGAGAGAGAGAGAGAGAGAGAGAGAGAGAGGAGGGGAGAGGGAGAGAGAGAGAGGAGGAAAGAGAGAGAGAGAGAGAGAGATGGCTGGGTGGGTGGGTGAATGTTATTTTCTACTTTCTTCCAAAGTTTGGCAATTAAATCTTCTTCAAACAGGCTTTTTTAGTTCTGAATAAAAGATGGGTCAATGAAGTTTGATCATTTTACTTTGACTTTTATACCAAAATTGCTTTAGTAATAGAGTAGCATTTTTAAACGTATGTGGGTGTTAACAAGTGATAGGATGGCCGTGGCCGAGGAACATGGCAAAGAAGACCTTGAATAGCAAACCAACCACACCTGGGGAACATTGTTGGTGTCTGGCACTGGAACAGTGATGGGAAATTGACTAGTCTTGGCTTTAAAGATAGAATCACCTCTGCAAGACTGCTGCATCATTTGATCAAGCACACAGTAAACCTTCAGCCATAGTTGGCACCTGTACTTTATTCATTCCAGTTATTTTATCTTTAGTTTTGAAATATGAATATATACATATAATATGTTAACTTTTTCAGGCACAAAATTGGCCCTTATTATTCTCAACCGACCCCTTGATGTGCCACTGTTGACAGCATTGTGGAAGAAAAGTATGTCCTTGTTTTCTATTTTTTAATATGTTTATGGTTATGTATTATAATTATTAACTTAAACGCTTAAATTAAGAGCTGTGTGGGCTCTTCTTGTGGTGTAGAGGTATGGTGTTCTCCTCTCAGCCAGAAGTTCCCTGGGCCAAATCCTGCCATCGATGAAAAAATGTTCTTCCTTAGAACTTTCTTCTTTGTTTTCCTTTCCCATTCTTCAGTCTTGTTCTGTTATCTGTTTTCCTCACCACTTTCTCTCCCCACCCCCATCGGACTTTCTTCTTTTCTCTCCCTTACTCCTGACTGTTTCTACTGCTACTCCTGGCTCCTTCCTACTGCTGTTTTCCAGCCACACCTTTGATATTAGGGTAAGATGGAACAGGTGAATGCCAAGATGAAGAAGCAAGAGCAGCTACGATATCTTTTTTGCTTTTCCAGACATGTAGTCTGTGATATTTTGCACCAACTTTTCTCATTTTAAAGCACAGGGTCTTGCCTATTAACTCGTGATAAGCAAGAAAGAAATACTCATGACTGTCGAGCATATATAACTCAAATATTTCAGGGATTGACAAATGTGGTAGACACATCCATAATTTGAATTAACCAATAACGAAAAATTAAAGAGATGTCAGTCGGGGAATGACAGATTGTACCAGCTATCCGTGATTTTGAGTGTCCTTTGTTCATGCTATCCGTGCCTGTCTATTGATGTTCTGGTATCATGATCCAGAGATAGTCCAAGGTTTTTTAAAGTAGGCCTAATAATGTCTTTGCATTTGGTCTCATGAACATGGAAATTGCTTTTTTGACTTGTGGTAAATTTTGTGTGATATGGTTGTGTTTTATATTGATTTTTGCTTTTACAGTGTTTGTATAGACCTTAACAGAAATGTCTCCTCCCTAACTGACATCTGTGGTGAACGTTAGGCTCTTTGCCGTCACTCCCAGAAGGCTTGAGTTTGATTCCCATGTGGGGAGTATCTCTTTGGCAAGCTGTTCTATTGTTTAAAGCTGAGGAAATAGTCTTCCAGGAGAGATAAAAACTGTTTCATTCCTCTAAAAAATTGGACACCTACATTATGTATTTTTTCTTACTGTTACTTTTTTTCAGTATTTAGAATCTAAATTTCAATTTTGAGGATTTTCTTCGATTTAGCTAGGTTTTCTGTTTACGTAATAATAATAATAATGTAGATCATTTCTATAGCGCCCCCTCCCATGTGAACACAGCTATTGGCGCTTTACATAAATGCATTTACGAACAATATTCGCCCACGAACACACACACTCACACACACAGACACTCATGCACACATTACATGCACACGCATCCGCAATATGCATGCCAGACTCAAACACGCTCGCGTGCACACACACACACACACACACACACACATCTACTTGCTTATCACACGCGCACGCTTACACATTGTTACGAAATGAGCACATACAAACATACTTACTTACTTACTACCCATTACGCCATCTGGCGTTTAGGGCAGCAACAAAGGATCTCCAGCTCTGTCTGTTTTTGGCCATCTTGGTCAGCGTCCCCCATGAATGATTCCAGGACTTCATTTCAGACTCCACCGTGCGTCTCCAGGTCACTTTAGGTCTGCCCCTTTTGCAACGTCCTTCGGGTGTCCAGTGGAGGGCAGCCTTCACAATAGAGTCTGGTTCTTTTCTCAGAACATGCCCAGTCCATCTCCATCTTCTCCTTTTTATGTAATAGAATAATATACACATTGCAATTCGCATAATACATAAGTGGATACATAGTCATTTACATAACATTGTACCGAACATGAATCTACTAATATGAAAAGGATGTCATTAAATGTGTCTTTAAAGCTGCCCAAATTGAAGGATAAAATGGGGAGATATTATTTTTTTTTCTGTTTACTGCCATTATTAGATTATCTGTACTGTTCAGTTTAATTTTAAATGGACTCCATTGTACTTTACCACACATTTTTTGGGGGGATGGGGGGTGGAGGATCCACCAACTGGTTAGCCCAACTTGTTTCCCATCCCACTTTCCTTTGACTTTGAGTCTATCGTCTTCCTTTTCCCTGAACAATCAAAAGTCATGAGCGGCTAGTGTGTTTGAATGCGTAATTTTGACTCAAACTGGAAGTTTTGTTTTCGGGACAGGCGCCTTCACGGCAGTGACGGATGGCGCAGTGAACAGATTGCTAAAGAATTGTGGGGATCAGAAGGATGAATTTATCCCCGATGTCATCTCTGGTGACTTTGACTCTGCCCTTCCTGCCAGTCTTGACTATTACCGCAATTGGGTGAGAAAATGTCAACAAATATTCTTTTCTAGTCTAGTACTCAAACTTAAAGGAATTCTTTAAAAATAGGGATTTTTCAATACTGAAAAGGGATTTCAAAAAGAGGACTTGTTTTAGTACTGAAAGGGATTCAAGAGGACTTTTACTTTTAGTACTAAAGAGATAATTTAAAAGAGGATTTTCTAGTATTGAAAGGGATGCTTAAAATATCAGTTTTTGTTAAAGTACTTTAGGTCCTCCCTGAAAGATCTCACAGCCTATGGTTTGTCTTCCATTTCCAGGCACAGCTTGTCATGATAAATAATTCTACTTGTAAGCTTTTGTCCTTATACAGAATGTGGAGATCTTGCCGACCCCCGACCAGAACGAGACCGACTTCACTAAGTGTCTCCGGATTGTGTGTGAGAAAACCGGACAAATTCCAGTGGGTCATGTTTTGTCACATTAAATACATGTGTTGCTTGTTTTTCCTTTACTCATACTGTTGTTTGTATAGAATGTGGGAGTGTCAGCTACTTTGTATTATTTCATAGCCTTTTGCAACTCACTCCTCATAAACAGAACTAATGAAGAATTTGCGAAAACTCAAAGACTCTTGAACCAAGCTTTTGAGAGTTGTTCTCAATTGATCTATTAAATAACCCACAACACCATTGCTTTTATATCCACATTTTCTTCCTGTTTAAGCCTGTATTGATTACAAAATACCCCCCCCTCCCCCCTGACTAACCCATTCACACACATACACACATACACAAAAAACAATTTTCTGTTCTATTCAGTTTTCTAAAAAGTGTTATGTTGATGAAAAAAAATTACATTTTGAAATCACAAGAGGCTGGATCATTTGAGAAGACACCAAATTGTTGTATGAAATGTCTCAACATGCATTGTACTTGTTGAGTTAATTTAATATTTTTTTAAAAACTTCTCCTTTTAAGATTTATAACTGTACAAAGCATCCACAGAAAGTCAAGTATGCATTAGGAATTCCCATTTGCTTTTACCTGTGCAGCTGTGAAGCTACACTGAACAAAATTATTTTTTTTAAGTTAGTAAAAGTGGAATAAGAAACCAATTACCATACTCTATTCGGGAGTACTTTATAACGATATATAGTGATCAAAATTTATAATTTGATCATTTCTCAAGTTCAAAACGATGAAAATCTGGCTCCATCATGTTCTTAAGAATGTTGAATTCTACCTTTATTCAAGTTTTGGAGGTCTGAAAAGGTTGTTGTTTCTTCTAAAAAGTGATGCAAAGATTAAGCCACCAGAAATATAACATAATATAGTATAGATTACTTCTCCATTTTCCTTCTAAGGCTTGTATGTGCCGTTGTTTATGAACACTTGACTGACATGGATTTCGTTTATGTCGTTAAAATGTTGAGTTTCAAGTGCGAATGTATGATGTGTGCCAGTCTGTTGGAACACTGAAAGCTCTCATTTTTATCATATTTATTGTAATTTTTGTGGGTGCCCTTGATGAATGAAAGGGAGGGTGGGTGAACATTTTTTAAAGAGGGAGTGTGTGTGTGGGGGGGGGAGAGAGAGAGAGAGAGAAAGAGAGAGAGAGAGAGAGAGAGAGAGAGAGAGAGAGAGGGGGGGGGGAATGAGAGAATGAGTTTCTTTGTGCTGCCTTGTCAAACACTAATGTTGCAATCAACTCTGTCCTTTTGAAGATAACTGACAGCGAATTTTTTTTTCTTTTGTATTTCTAAATGTTTTCAGTTGGAGCAAATTGTTGCTTTGGGGTCGTTTGGCGGACGTTTTGACCATACACTGGCTAATGTCAACACCCTGTACACAGCCCGCGGCCTCAGCAAAAAACCCACCATCCTCCTGTCTGAAGGTTCAATGGCCTGTTTGCTGGACAAGGTCAAGTGTGGTCAAATCTTTTCATTTACGTGTGCTTGCAATATGATTAATATTAATACCTAATTTTATCACTTCAGTCCAGTAAATGAAATATGTAAAATAAAAGTATAAGCTGATATATTCGATGACTTCTAATGTATATGTAAAATTTATTTTCTTCTCTTTAACTCAGTCCAAATTTTCTGTCCACAGGGTGAGCACACTATCTACTGTGACACAGGTCTGGAGGATGACTGGTGTGGTCTAGTGCCGGTAGGCCAGCCTGCCAACCTGGTGACCACCACCGGGCTCAAGTATAATCTGAGTGAGTCCTCAACGTTTCTCTGACAGTAGAGACAAACAGATTGTTTAGGAGGCCACAAATATTGAATGTCCATTTCTTAGACTTTAGATACAGTATATGTTTCTTAGACATTAAATGTATAGATCTATATTTCTTGTGTTGAGGCTTTTCTATAACTTTTTTGTTGTTTTCCGAAACTATTGGCCCTCTAGCAGTTTCCACCTCTTCGTGACGTAGATTTTAAAAAACCAACAACTTTTGCTGCACTCAGTTTTTGCTAGCCAGGACGGTGGGTAGTTTCCATCATTTGTGGTCTCTTTCAGAATCAGTCTGGTTACGATCATGACGATTTAACCAAAACTAGACACCCCTCTTGTATAATTTGCATAATCAAGTTCCAATCTATTATCTTCACATTCAATCAACCACACACACGCACATATGCTCACAAAAATAAACATAATTCACACTCCATATGGCCAAAGGCAGTGCCACATAGTCTGACTTCAATTACACCCCACCATTCAGCTCCAGCCCTCACAGGACTAGATTCAAATCCAAGAAAGATTTAGTGCTTTATGCATATAATGTTTGACTATGTAGCAGTGTGTGTATCATTCTTTTGGGGAGGGGGGGGGGGGAGCCTGATGGGCCATTTTATCTAATACTCTAAATAAGGCTGGGTATGTTGTTTCCCATTGTACAGGCAGGGCAATAAGAATTTGAGATGACAACAATTGTGTGGAAAAACTAGCTCTAGGTCAGGTTTTTTAGACGAGATATTTAATAAATCTAGGCTTGTATTTGAGAAAACAATGTTGCTAATACAAAGAATATATATGTGTCATGACAAGATGGAATCAAACACTTGTAAATTTTTTGGTATTTGGAGTTATTCACTTGTCTTGCATTTGGCGAAAAAAAATACCCACCTATCTTGAATAGAAGTCAAGATATTTGCGATTGAAGGAGGTGGGGGTCGCCTGGTGTAAAACTAGAGAGAAAATGGCCGCCAAAGTTTGGTGACTCCCAAAGCCTGAGTGTCTTTGGAAACTTCAAATTTACATGTTCTTTGCCTTCGAGCAATGTTTATCAATGTAAAGTCCACACAGAAATGTTTTCTTAAAGGGGTATAAAAGGTGTTGAGCCAAAAAAAGAACATTTAAAAAACTTTTCCCAACAGCCAGAAAAATGCCGGTTTCCTTGATTACACTATTTAACGAGCACTTGATTTCACCACGCTGCCTCACATATTATAGTTATTAAGTCAGAGAATGGCATATTATATGAGTCCTCAGTGATTTCAAGTTTGAGATGTTTGTGTTATCTGTTTCTGACTGTAAGTGGTTTCTTCCTCAGACAAGGACAGTATGAGGTTCGGAGAGCTCATCAGCACGTCCAACTCGCTGGCCAGCCCAACAGTGACCGTCTCAACTGACCAGCCTCTTCTGTGGGTCATGGGCTACAAGCAGGAATGAGAGGGCCAAGCTGCTGGACAAAAGTGTTCAGTGGACACACACACAAACACCCCTCCTTTTCCCTTAGTAATGATAGTAGATTACAAATATACATTTTATATAGCATATTTCCACGAGGAAAGTGCTCAGTGTGCTTTACAATAAAATAAAAAAACATAGTGATCCTTCCCCCCCCCCCTCTCTCTCTCTCTCTTCCCACTTCCTCTCTCTGGTTTAATTTGGATTACATTGAACAGGACAGTAAGAAAATTAAAGATAACAACTCTTCCCTCACCTCCCCTCTTCACATTAACTTTGCCTATCCACTTTGAATTGTTCTCAGTGCTGCCTAAGTTCCCATTTGAGGTAGATTCAGGGTAAATTTTTGTAACTTTGGCCTAAAATCAAATAGTACAGATAAAGAAGGGGACGAAAAGGATAAACTTTACCCAGGTACAAGTAGTTGCCATCAAGCAGAGCTAGCTTCTAGAAATATTATTAAGAAATTATACTTTATATATCTTATTTTATGTGTGTGCGAATATTGTGAAGGTGAGCAATGTTGATGATATGATATAACGTTTTTGTAAACATTTATAAACTTTGATTCTAATCTCGGTGCCCATTGTAAATTTGGTAGTTTAGGCACCTCCTTTAGTATGATGATTAAAGCAGGTCCAAAACTGGTACATACTGAAAAAATCGGTAGAAATAAGCAGCCCTGTGTACCATTAATAGTAAAAGTATTATCTTTGGCTGTTGGATGGGGTGGAAGGGGAGTACAGGAATAAGAGCGCTTTTTTTTACTCTCGTCTTTAAAATCTGTGATTTTGTTCTTGAGATCTTGTTACTCGCGTTTACCAAAACAATGGAAAGGACTTGTTACATAAGTCTACCATTGATTCAGTGCTCTCAGGAAGTTTCTATATTAAAAAAAAATATTATGCACCATTATGATGACGGGTTATTGCACTGTGTTGTAGGACAGACAAAAATTGCACCATGTTGCTCCACAGACAAACGCAATACAGGATAGGTCATCCACAACCCTCCAAATGGCTAGGGGGTTATTGAGAAGGTTTACTTTGTATGATGGTGTTTTTTGGGATACCGCACCACGAGTATTCTCTGGAATACACATTGTAATCTGAATGTTCTTTGGGAAGATTAGAATGGTACCCGGTATTTTTATTTCTTTTTTGTTTAATTGCATGTAGAATTTTATATTGAGGAATCACTTTTTTAGTTATGTAGACTAGATCAACTTACCATTAGTATCCAATACTGTATCTCATATTTTGTCACTCTGGCTCATTGAAAACTTATAATTAGTTGTCTCTGCCTAAACGTGCTCCATGCAAAAGCATGCTCTGCTCAAACACAGGCTTCATATGATGTTTTTTTTTAAACTTCATAATTTAGATGTACAAAAGGGCAGTCGCAACTTCCTCTTGCTAACACTTCGATCTGTGGAATGTGCACATTGGAAAAGCTTGACAAAGGGAAATCTTTGCAAC
Organism: Aplysia californica; assembly: GCF_000002075.1. Taxonomy (NCBI): domain Eukaryota; kingdom Metazoa; phylum Mollusca; class Gastropoda; order Aplysiida; family Aplysiidae; genus Aplysia; species Aplysia californica. Next base: position 316,618 of record NW_004797562.1, on the reverse strand, counting down.
AACCTGGACGGAGTGGGTGAGAAGAAAGACAAGTCCAGAGAACGCGATATTTGACAAGGTTTGTTCGATGAATCACGAGAGAAGTCTCTCAGAATGTCTGATATCATCCATGCATTTACCAAGTTATTATGGATGACTGGTAGTCGGGAGTGGTCACTTGGAAAGAGATGTTCCTGAGCGCTGTTCCCTATGACTGTCACCCACAATTTGCTTTATCTGTTTCTGACAGTATGGTGAATCAGTCTTTCTGCTTTTTTCCAACACTCATTCAACACCTTTGTCGACGTCATCCACGACTTGGGAACCCTTTATGACCAACATTCAAGTTTCCATTTCGTTACATTATTGGTGAAAGCGCCCGTTCCCCTCACCCTAAAGAGAGGTAATATGTAGAGTCCACGCTCAATCGCGAAAATCTCGAATTCTCGGGTATCTCGAACATAATGCTCTGTCCCGTTTCTCTCCCTATGTTTTCTTTGTGTCGACTTCATGGAGTTTCCGAACACGCAACATTTGCAACACTCGAATCTTGAACAAAACCACTTCGCATTCTCAACTAAAGACCTTGCTTTACAGCCTTTCTGGCTGAGGGTAGGTGTTTCTTTGTTACCGTTACAGCCAAAACGTGGTCCTTGTCTCACCACGAGAGGCTAGAGAAAGAGGGGATTTGGAAGGGGAGGGCTGGGAAGTGATGCTGACTGTACCACATGACTGGCTCACCAGGCATGCAATCATGCTGTGGAACGCACGTGGTGCGGATGGCGAGAGGCCAAACTTTCTGTAAGCCAATGAAATGAGAGGAAAGGAATGACGTAGGAGTCTGCTGTGCACACGTGAGATTTTCTGCTTTCCACTTTCATTCATCTTTTTCCTTTCACACTGTCGACACGTTCATCAGGTGAGCTAACCTCGTTCATGGTTTTAATGTTCTTTTTTACCTCCCTTGATTTTCTATTTCTTTGTAATTGGGGCTTTCACAGACGTGGACATGACGAATTATGGAAATCTCGAACACTATTTCCAATCCCCGTCAAATTTGGGTTACCCGTGTTGGACTGTAGTTATCTCTACTATATCAAGGAAATGAGACGGTTCAGGTGTCCTTGTTCCCTCTTAGTCTTAGCAAGGTTTCACAGAAACACAAGTTCCGTGTAAACATATGCTTAGGAGCCCTCCTGAGCACAGTGCAGTTAGGGAGAGACTGCTGTATTCTGCAAAGCTAAAGACTGAAAGAGTCTGAGCTTTCCTTATATTCAATTCTTTTTCCCAAAATATTCACTTAATCTTTTCAACTACCATATTATTGATTTGAGAAATTACTCACTGATTGTCAGTATTTTATTGGGATTTCAGCTCCATTTCTCATTCTGATGTGACATTTTATTAAGTATAGCATAATTCAGATTCTGTTCCCATATTTTGATGCATTATGATATTTTTGCTTCATCATTTATCCACATAGTCAGAGCGTGCCATGCTTTTATTCCCGAAGAAAGTCGTCTTTAGGTACTGTTGTACCATTGCATATTGATACCATTTTACCTAATCTACTTGAGAAAGATGATAACCCTATTGAGGCGGTACTCCTGTACATGTGTGTGTTTGTGTGTGTGTATGTTTGTGTGTGTGTGCGTGTGTGTGTGCGTGTGTGTTCTCCAAAGGCAAGTACTCTCACTGATATATATATATGTATGCATAGTTTTGCTTATAACATTATATAAAATAGGCGCTAGAAATAGAGGCTTCAAGAATGACCTCATAAAGTACTGTTAGGATTTTTATCTAAGGCTTCAGAAATTATTACAGTGGAGTCTGCCTGAATTGAAATCTGTGGAACCATCGGATTTTCTTCTGTTCAGCTGGGTTTTCACCCTGGAGAGGTTGCTCAAATCGACAGAAAAAAAAAAATAGGGGATTTTATTTTCCTTCCGTGTACAGCTTATTCGGATTAACTGTGTTCAGGTTAAGCAGACTCCACTATACTTCATCTTGAAGTTTGCACAAAATTGCTAATACTAATTTGTATTTTATGTATATATATACTTATATACAGAAGAACACGGACAGGTCGAACACAGAAGACTCAAAATCATGCATCAGTCTAACTGTGCCTGCGGTCCCGGTTTTTTTTTTCTTCTTCATCTTTGTAAGATATCCTTCGAACTACGGATCCCTTGGACTACCGAGACCCCGACAAATTCGAGCTATTTGTGTTATACTTCATATAAAGGCCTGCCACTGATTGTAAGCGGTGGACTTTGGCTCCATCGTCTCAGGTCTGGGGTTTGGGGAGTGTTATTGTTATTGAGTAGCACCGTTAGCGGGCAGGATGGTTGCAAAAATCACTTTCAATAAGTCAATTTATTGGTTCTTTCTCCTTATGTATTCAGAAGGCATGGTACAAAGGATGAGGGCAGTATGGTGCTAGAACAAAACTACAATGGAACATATTCTTTTGATGTATACTGGTATAGTATTTCAGGTTTTTTTATAAGAAATAGATCTAGCTTTTTTTTTTCTTAAAAAATTATCATTTTGCCCATTTTGTTTTCCACAAACGTTTTGAATTTGCAATTCGAGTTGTTTTGTATCCTGTGTTCCAATGCAGTAGTGTCCCTTTTAATATCTTATGAACAACTTGATTTTGCTAATTTCTTTAAAATTTAAAAATTGCGAATTCAAGTCACATGCAAAAAAACCTCCCCTGATTTATAGCTTATGTGTGTGGTCCCTTGCCATCTGTGCAGGAGCCTACAGCTAGTGTAGATGGTGAGGTGAAAACTTAGAAGACTCTAAGTTGTCCATGAGTATGAGTATGACTATTGAAAATCTGTGATTTGCCTGACAGTATTTGTACTGCAATTTTTTTTTTATCAGAGCAACATTTTTATATTTGACAAGTCTTTTTTATTTGATACAGTAGGCTACCTGTCTCTATAATTCTCATTTTTTTCAGTATGTGGACGCACTACGGAGTTTGTTTAAACCGTAGTCTGTGGAACTTTAAACTTTAAGATTTTCGTTGGTTTAGCTGGCTTTTTGGTGATTAGAAGCTGCTATTGAAAAAAACAAAATCAGGGATTTTACCTTTTGTGGCTTCATTTTACAACTTTTTCGGATTAACCATGCTCGATTTAAGCAGACTCCACAGTAATCAGTTAGACATATCATCTAAAATCATTTTGCTGTATGGGTTGAAGAACCAGCTGTCGACCGTGACCTAGTGGGGGAAACCGAGGAGAGTACAGTAACTTTGAGTAACACCGCAGTGGCCTTATGGTTAACCCTAGTGATGACATGTGGGTTTGATGAATGTGCTGAAAAAGTGAAATGTGTTGCTCAAAATTCTTGAAATGGAGCACTGGGTTTACTCAAACATGTTTGAGTGGATCAGAGTGTATGTATACTGTACTTATTCATCAAGCAGAGAGTCGGCATTATATATACGACAATCTATGACAATTTTTTGTTGTAATGATATTCAGAGGTCACCTCCATGCAATAAAACGTGATTTACATTTGTACAACTCCTTGCTTTTTTAAACAGGTGCATGTCAGTCTATTTTTTGTCTACATATTATACAATTTCTACTGAAAAATCAAACAGTTACGACTGCTTTTGAAAATGCAGCACGGCTACTTGAAAGGCAAACAGATTACATTCTTGCAGAAAAATAGACAACATTATGGAGATAGTACGTGTAAACCATCTGGTTCATGGTGGGTCAGAAAATTGACAGTCAACTTCCCTTGTGACCTAGCAGTGCAATAAAGAAGAAAATGACGACAAGCAAATGAGTTCGAAGTTCAAGCCAGAACTGACCTTGCCTGGGAGAGCACATAGTGCATATCCAATATGTGCCAAGTTTGATCACTTCACTGATGTGGAAAAATACAAACATCAATAAGAAGAAGTTGACAGAGGTGTTGACTCATTAGAACTTATTTTTGCCCTATACTACTACTATACTCTCGGACTTGATCCAGGTTTGGTTTGTTTGTTTTTTGGTTAGTGTGTTACGGCGCTTGCAACTGCATAAAAGTCAAATGAGCGCATGGGACACATTATTATAAAGTACTTTCAGTTTGGTAGGAATTAACTTTGAATTTTGCCTGATGGCGGAGGAAGCCTACTCCTTATTGAAAGTGAAGATGAAAGCAGACAAGAGAACATGCTATGAAAGCACAAAAGGTGAAAAGATACAATTTTTTTGAGAAAAAAATTTCCATCTTCAAGTTTCGAAGCCGGGACCAGCTGAATGAGAAGCGAACACTGTACTTCTAGACCACGAGTGTCCCTAATTCAGTTCATTCAAGAAACAGATGAAATGATGAATAAAAAAGAATTGGGGGAAATCCTTGACCATGATCATAGCAGTATATCACTACCTCAAAATTACAAAGTTCTATCTGCTCAGTAGCCTACCTAGTTTTGAGAAATTTGACATAAAAAATTTTGAGTTTCAAACTTTTAAAAATGCAATTATTCGAATATCTTGATAACGATTCGGAATAATCTTACAATTTTGATGGAGCAGATTGTCTACCCAAAATGCCCCAAAAATGTCAGATAGATGTTTTTGTAATTCTGAGGCAGCGATATGTCTAGATTGACTAAAAAAAACCCAACAACACTTATTTTGGACTGAGAGCGAAAACAACAACAATAAAATCAGCAGTATATTTCTGGATTGATAACAAAAAGGTCAGCAGTATATTTCTGAAACAATAACAGCAACGTTGTATTTATTTAATTAAGTAGATGTGTGATAGAGAAAAAAACCAACGACAAGTCAAATTAAAAATTGACATGGTTCCTAAGACTGTGTGTTTATTCAAATGGCAATGTGAATAGGAGGGTGAGGATGATGCAAACAAGCAACCAGTATAAAGTGGGTGGCATGTGGGTGTCACATCTCCCCACATTCTGATATGGTGACCGGGATCTTGGGCTTGTTGTTGGGGCCCACAGGAACGTTCTCTATCTTCCTCAACACTAGGTGGCCGTCCACGATTTTACCTGTGGAGACCGATGAATGTGGTTGTTGTGAATTACAATTCATTGTCAATATTCTAAGCCCCTGTCTGCAATACAGTGGAAACCTGATATAACAGGGATGGTGGGACCAGAGAAAAGGTCCTGTTATATCAGATCCTTGTTAAATCAGAATGCAAGGGAAGTAAACACTTGTGGACAAATCCAGCTATATTTATTCACAGGTAGTTTCCCTTGCCACAAGTACCTTGCGCATGACACATTACATGTGCGTGTAGCTTGGCTTAGGGCTGATTGAAGTCTGCAGCACACCGCAGCCCTCTCTCGCTTCACCCACTGCGTGTGCTTGCAGTGGCGTGCCCCATCACTGCGTTACTCTGTCTGTCTGTCTCTCTTTCTCTTACTTTTTACACATTGTTAATGAGGCTTTGTCCCTGCTATAACTGATTGGGCTACAATAAGGCCGTGTTATTGCTGATAACTTTTAATAGAGAGAAAAGTAGGAAAAAAACGGGGATTTAAATAATCAGTTATTACCAGATCCCTGTTATTACCGGGCCTGTTATATGATCACTTTTAAGCACAAGGGGGCTATCCCGAAAAATGCTGTTTTGAGAAAATCGAAGGAAAAGTTTTTGGGCCCTTGTTCAGTTTCTTTAAAAGACAAGGAGAGTTTTCTCTATAACCAAACTAATACACCAATGAAACCAAACTTCTCCTACAGGCAGGGCAATGTTCACTTTTGGTGTAGGTGTAGGTCAAGATTTCAGGAACCCCCCGAAATCTGGGTTAGCCCACTTGTCCTTAAAAGTGACCATATATATGGTTTTCACTGTACTTAGAATTTAGTTGACAGACTACAGACAACTTCAACCCTGCCTATCAGGGACAACCTAGATGACTTCCATCAGACAGATGGAGATACTCAGTAAAATTAGTTTCCCACTTGGGAATTGAGCTCAAGTATTCAGCATGAAATAGCGAAGATCCTAACCACTACCCTGCAGACACTGCTAGACGTGACATGAAGCAGAGAGTTTAAAGTATATATTAACTGTAGTAATACAACAACTCAAGTGGTTGTCTTCTCTCCTTCATATATTTTCTTTCATTAGAGACCACTCCTACTCAGCGCTTAGGGGGAAACGTTTTTTATGAAAAAAAAGGACTCTCAATGAATGATTGAACAGTTAAAAGAATTTTCCAAGGACAACAATAATATTGCTATCATTAGTAACATTGGTAAGTCACTTACTAAGTGGCAACTTTTCTCATTCTGAAGAGTTATAAAAGAATTAAAGAAAGAAAACCAAGTGACCAGCTTCTGTTGTGTGGCTGTTCAGGGCTACCCTATCACATGTCGCACGCAGGAGACCGTAGTTTGATTGCCGAAAGGGCAGAATTTTTATCATGTATCTCGGTCTTTCTGTTGTGATGTTGTAGCCCTCTCAGCCAAGGTTTGCCTTGACAGGCAGGGCCGAAGCCCGCCTCCTAAATGATCTAAATTATGCCAGTAGGGGCGTGAAAAACATCTAAACTAAAAAAAAAAAAAATCACTAGCAGTTGTTTACGTTCTTCAATTTAATTGAAATCGCTGAAACCAGAGACAAATATAGCATATACAGTGCAGTGTCAAGCTCCTTTTTCTCGAAATGTGACAACGGTATAGGATTTTTTTTAGGCCAGTGACATTCAGAAGAGGACAGATAACTCTGGTCATACTGAGTTACCCCTCTGCAAGAACTACTTCTCTCTACCAATTCAAAATCAAAATGGGCTTGCTCGACTGCACAACACTGCTGGAGTTATCCCTCTTAACATTCGCATACTTGAATCCTCCAGATTATATTACATCATATCGGTGCTGTCACAAGAAAAACGGGAAACTCCACATCACATGCCATATGACTGCTTAAACACTTTCAACTTGAAATTCCTCTTAAGCAGGACAGCTTTAACTTCCCTGTGCTTCAAGATCCCGCTCGGAAACACCCCTTCTTGTTTGTGTGGTTTTATTTCTATTCAACCAGAATAAAATAAGTTATTCCCTGCGGGATTGAAGAAGGAAATAATTGTGTGTCTGTGGAGCGAAATTTGAAGAAAAATGTGTTTAAAGCGGTTTGTGAAGTGTTTGATGAGCTGATCAGTCCCAGTCATCAATATCAGGGATAGGTGCTCAGGTGTGGGGTCATGGTAGGTTCAGGAGTTCAGGGTTCAACAGTTAAATGGAGAGTTAAGAACATTGGAGTTGCTAATTTTCTTGATACAGCCACGATGTGAAGGCTATAAGCCTATACATCTTTATAGAAAAACAAATCCTAAGTTATAGATAAACATTAGTAATCTTACCAAATACAACATGCTTCAAATCAAGAAAGTCTGTCTTTGTACATGTGATGAAAAACTGGCAGCCGTTTGTGTCTCTCCCGCTGTTCGCCTGGCCAAAGAAAAGAATAGAAACTACATTTGTATTGTCCAGGTCATCAACTACGGAATTTTAAAAATCCAAAAATTAACATCGGGCTACAGAAAACTATACAATGAAAAGGCTTTACTTTTAAGGCCACTGCTATAAACCTTTTTTGGATAAAGAAAGAAAAGAAAACAAAAAACAACCGTGCTTTAAATTTAATTCTTTAAAGATGGGGACAAGAAGTACTATGACTACATGTTCATCTGGTAAGTAAGAGTCTCGAATCTCTGACAGTTAGCTCACAGGTTCACCTGAAATAGAAACAGTAGAAGTATAAAAACAATTGTACCTATTTTATATAGACAAAAAACCCAGTGTAGAAAATAGCAATTCAAAGTTTGAGATTCTGTATCTCATAGAAAGTAGAGCATTTCTTTAACTTTGCACATCACATAACTAATTAGGTTTATCCATTGGATCTTTTGAAAAGAAGTTTTTAAAAGGATGTAATAAGAGAAAAGACATTTTTTTCAAAAGATTGTACCCAGTTGTACTTACACACTCTATTTATACTAACATATTCTAATTCTCAAAATGTACTACAGTTTTTTTACATTTTGGTTGGCAGCAAAGCAACAAACAATTCACTGTGGCAACTGCTTCAAACAATAAATGACATACCATGGACAAGATACCCGAGCATTCGTGTCTCAATTTGAAGTTCTCATCTGCAAATGGCCGCCCTGCGTAGATGCTGGTCATTCCAGTTCCGTCCCCCTGGGGAAGCCAAGGGTCATGCTATCAACCTGTTCAACACATGTACACACAGGTTTTCTCCTCTCTACACCTAGACAAAGCAAGCACTCTGGTCTATCTATCCCTCGCCCTACCTGAAGGCTACCTCGGCTATTACAAACCCTAGAGAGCTCATATTTGCGGTGGGACATCATGTATCATTGGGGATTTAAAATCTATTGTTAAAAAAAAGTAAATCTGGTTCGATTGCCATGGAAATGGCGGCCATATTGGATTTTGTATACCTATTCTGATCCCATTTTATTCACTTGTTTTTCAACAAATACACTTTTAATTTGGCAAAGTACAGATCTAAAAATCAGTTTGAGGAATTTTTTAATATATGCTTTAGTTTTCATTTTATGGTACCTAAAAATCAGCTTATTGTATAGCTGTGAAAAAAAAAAAAGAAGAAAAATCGGGATTTTGGAGGCCATTTATAAAAAAAACTACAAATGCAATCAAAAATTCCTCAGACCACTTTTAACAACTAGTCGTTTTTAACATTCTGTGAAAGTTACCTTTAAAATTGAATTTGAAACAAAGCAGAAAAATGGGATGATGTGCGTGAAAACAGCATTTTTGAGAAAACGTCCGATAAAGGTAAAAAAAGGCCAAAATAATTCTCTTTCCAGTAAAAACATTCACAACATATTTCAAACTAAAACGCGGCAACTACTTGATATTACTAACACCGCAGACATGGAAAGGAGGTTTTATACTAAAACTAAAGCACATATAAGTGGTGCAAAGAGTGGCAATTATTTTCTTCTAAAAAGTCCCTACTCTTTGCTCTAAAATTCCTTCAAACAGCACTTTAGGGTACAGAAACGCTTCCATACGTTTTTGGACATTGTTCAGGAAATATCCAGGAAATATAATAAGTGATACTCCCAGTTTTTATAATTTCACCCAAAATCACAATTTTTAGGTGCCCCACCAGCCTATGTCTCTCAGAAAGAAATTAACTTCTGGAAAAAAAACAAAAAACTTTTAGTCACTCTATCAAGCTCTGGGTATTTACGGACATTAGTACATTATGGAGATAGACATTTTGTCACACATGATTTTATTCAAAATTTGGTAGTCATTTACTTTAATAAAAGTATAAAATGTAATCTAAATGCTTAAGACACATACAACAGTTAAAGCGAACAACAGACTTATTGTAGAGCTCACTTTGCACAAACTGATAGCATGGCCCAGACTTCAAAGTTAATTTCTAGCAAGTGTGACGTGATACAGTGGAACTCAGATTCAACGAGAACTCGGATTCAACCAGAGGAGATGGATTCCCCCTTTTTTTTCCTTCTTTAAAATCAATAAAAATAACCCGGATTCAACAGGCACTTAAATCAGCAAGCTCAGATTCAACGAGGTAGCTTCCATGGTGAACAGCCCCCGCAGTCGTGGCTTTGCTCATTTTTCTCCCACAACGAACTTTATCTACTCCCGGAAACCATCTATTACCTGCATCGTGAACCATTGTTCACTTAGCCGACTGCATGCGACCAATCGGTGGCCTTCTTTCATACTAACACATGTGTTGTTGGCATGTGTGTGTCGGGGTCGGATGGGCGGCCTGCACACATGTCACTGTGTGTGCGAGTCAGAGGGCACCAGCGGTCCAGGCATGGAACGTCGCAGATACAAACGCGTCAGTCTCCCCCAACGGATCATTATTACAATGAAGCTAGTCCTGACGTAGATTTATGTAATGAATTGTGCGCTGGTCTATGGTATCTTAAGTTGCCGCATGCTAAGCTCTACAGAGCAACACAACTTTTTGGCAAACAACCAAGATGACACAGGCATGCATTTGAACGAATCCTTTTATTGTTTTTTTGTGCAAAGCTCATAATCCGACACTTCAGGCACCACTTGTTACTTCTCTTTATACATTACGTCCTACTCGCTCAAGGCCTGTAATTATCTACACAAAACCTTATGTTTGCTACAACAAACACTCGATTCAACGAGATTTTAGTTCACGCCTGGTGACCTCGTTGACATGGCCTGAGACTACACTTACTGATTTTGTACACAGTTGAACATGCTCTAACAGCCACCTGCACAAGACAGTCACCTGTACAAACAGCCACTTCCCACTTTCCTCTTTGTATCTTTTTGGTCTGTATTATTATTATTACAATGACACTGTCTAAGGCATCTTTCCTCCTTGTCAATGGGTGGCCAATCTTGGACAATTTTGACAGTAATTAAAACAATTCTGGCCTCCTATTTGAACAGACATTAAAACTTTATTAAATATATACAAAAATTACCATGACGGAC